>NC_089753.1:60466908-60519408 GCF_040412425.1 Macrobrachium rosenbergii
CGTCTGCTTACCAGGATTTACTGAATGTAGCCATAAGGCTGCATTCATATATAAAAGTATTAAAATAGCCACATGAACTGAAAAGGGTATTAGGAAGTGTACATATTTCACTGAAATGGCTTCTATGACAACACAATCTGTGGCAAATAATCCAGGAAACATTAAGTAAGGATTTATATTCTAAATGATTGAATAGTATAAATGACTCCACAAATCTAAAATGGGATTTGACTGCTTCTGGTGCTCTCCAGAGCGTCATGCATGGTTAAAAAATAGTTGCTTTTAAAGGGAGGTAGTTAATGATATGCCCAAGTGAGGTACAGTTGGCAGTAAGGAATATCAAGGTCAGTTGTTTACATCACAAGGAGAAAGTAAGGGGCTGTGCATGTAAGAAAGCTAATTCATGAAAAGAAATGTATACACATAAGCAGTAATTGAGAGAGAGAGAGAGATTATACATGCTGTGCTACCATCTTGAAAACATAAGAAGTGTTGTGTGGATAATAAAGTATGTGCAAGGGGTTTGGATACAAACAGAACTGTAAACAACCTGATTTAGGACAAAGACTTCGAGAAAAGTCAGTCAGTGAATGCAGCCTAAAGCTGACTCTCATAACTACTCAGAATCTGGAAATGGAGCACAGACCCTAGACACTCAAAATCCTGGCCTGCAGCACACGCAAAAAAAAAAAAAAAAAAAGACAAGAAAAACATAATGACCAAATCTGCTTAACAGATAAACAAAACTTATGGCTAAAATGTAAACTAAAAGGTTTGATGACTTTAATATGAAATTGTTTTTAATTTCGGTATGTAAAGTGCTGGGAAAATAAAGAATGCATGGAGGTAGTGGGAAATTTTAAAGAAAGGGGATATTTATATTAATAATGAAATGAACTCTGAGGATAACATATAAAGTTATAAATTAAATCCTATATAAGGGGAAAGGGAATTAGTAATGTCCTCCATTGTTCTTTTCTTATAAATTGATAATTAAATTTATTCAGTTATTCATTTTCTTGAAGACTTAAATGCTTGATAATCACGAAAATGGAATGCTAAGGGGCTCCTTAATTGTGCTCATAACAACAACTAATATTTTTTGGAGTTTAAGACATGATTTGGTGACAAACTTTCAGAAAATATTACAGAAAACTAAGAGAAACTTTCCCGTCATATTACCAAGTACTTCAATATCATCAGTTGATGGATGTCAAGGGAGTCAATACTGCAATTAATATTCGCGATGAAGGTTACTGTCGACGAACCCTTATTCACCATAAAAGGATAATGAAAGGAGAATCGAAGCAGATACTTTAATCTAAATCCCTCTAATACTTGAAAAATCCCTGTGACAGAAACGGGTAAGAATACTATAAAGTTACCACATGTAACATCGGGTGTCTTTATTGGAATCTGTTTAGTTGGTGTATTTTGGTAGCCTTCTTTATTTGCATTTGATATTACTTCTCGATTTTAAGTTCATTAATTTTAATTGTCTGTCGGACTTTGGAAAATAATTGACTTATTCAGATTCTGTCTGGAGCATCTAAAATTTCGTGTTTAAGATATCTTACTCAGTGGGACAATGGCATATGAAGTACTGGATTAACTGTAACTGATGCAGCCCATTGATGATATATGATCATTAGAAAATTCTCAGTCAAGAATTTTGTAATTTATCTAACATTTATGGGATAGCTGAACATGTCTTCAGTTACTTATGATTTATCTGTGGCTCTGAGGAAACCCTCTCTTTGAGCAATGTACTTTAGCTTTTAAATAATTATAGTAGTTGTATGAAGCAAGAATAAACAACTTTAATAACTAAATGCAACATAAAGGACATTGTGTCAAAGCACTAATTGCCGAAGATAGTAATCAGATGACAGAGTCCATTCCCTATCACTTGTAGTTTTCACCAGTAGCTTCAGCAAAGTTCCCGGAGCTTGAAATAAGCTGGGCCTCCAAAATTCACGCAGTTTTAAGCAGAATCGAAAGCGTTAACATTAACATGTCTTTACTAAATATATGTTTCGGGAGAAATTTTGCTTCTGTGTGTTTTTTTTTTTTTTTTTTTTTACCTCAGGCAGTGTATTCATTTTTCATTTTTTGATATTTAGGTAGACTTTCAGTTCTTATTTCAGTATAATATACTTTCTTATTATCGCTTGTTAAACTATTTGCAGATTGTTTTAAAAGAGCCCCCTTTTTATTTGGGAGGATGGGCAGCAAATTCAAAAACATTTTATGTTGGGGATGTCTCTAACAAGATCAGAATTGTAACAGATGTTAGACGATATTTACTGGTGACTGAAATTACAACTTTCAGTTCTAAGATTATATCTTGAAGAGAGAGAGAGAGAGAGAGAGAGAGAGAGAGAGAGAGAGAGAGAGAGAGAGAGAGAGAATCTTTGTCAAATATCGTAAGAAAGAAAAACGAAAAACAGTAAGCCTCAGCCTCCATATCTTCTTCACCAGGTTCATACCGATTTATAACCTACCTCACTCGGAGAACTATAAATTCACAGTAAAAAAGTTTCCCAAGTGTTACCTTGAAAAAATAAAGGAAGAACGCAGTACCTGACTGTACTTTAATATTAGGAAATGTTTCTCTGGAAGAATTCCGTCTCCTGACATCCCGAGGGTAAGCGAATCGACCCAAGGCACTTAAGCTATCTCTGACTACAGGTAGGGCAGGAAAATGTTTCATATTTTTCCTCAACTATCTTTTTGCAAGGGACATGCCGGGTTTCTTCTCTTTCAGAATTAAAGCTGAAATTCTTTCCAGATCTCTAGGGTTTCTAGTTTTTTGTAAAAGAAAATGACTGAGATGTCTTTGTCTGTCCGTTCGCACTTTTTCTGTCCGCAGTTTTCTGTCCGCCCACAGATCTTAAAAACTAATGAGGCTAGAGGGCTGCAAATTGGTGTGTTGATCATCCACCCTCCAATCACCAAACATGCCAAATTGCAGCCCTCTAGCCTCAGTAGTTGTTATTTTAAGGTTAAAGTTAGTCATGATCGTGCTTCTGGCAAAGCTATAGGACAGGCCACCACCGGGCAGTGGCTGAAAACTTCATGAGCCTCTGCTCATACTTAGCTTTAGTTGAATGTATAGAAGCCGGAAGAGGTTCTGGTGAGATGTAATTTGAAAATGACATCAGCGAATGTCACCATGTCACCAACGCTCGCAGAGCCGAACATCTACTGTATATCAAAACTGAGAGAGCCATGAGATTCTTTCTGAGTCCTCCTCTTGAAATGCAGGACCAAATTCTATTTTATCTAATTTCTCATCAATGTTAGACTAGACTTATTTTGAGCTCTTTCTAAAATAAGTCTAGGCTAACATTGGCTGACAAATTAAAATAGGACTCTGTACTGCATTCCACGACGAAGACACAGAAAGAATCTTATGGCTGTCTCAGTTTTGATATAGAGTGTTCGACTCTACGAGAGTTGGTGACATGGTGACACTCGCAGATTACCTTGTTGAAAATTACAACTCACCAGAACCTCTTCCGGCTTCAATACATCAAAACAGATATAAGAGTTTAATGATAGGTACAAATTCTCATATCTGCAGTTGTAGAAATCATCTCGAACAAGCACGTTAACTTTTCTCCCGATTCTGATGACAGTAAACCCAATACGGGAGGTACATATTGCCCTTATAAATCCATGGATGGTGTACAATCATTCAAGGTAATTTGGACGACGCCTGTAAGTTTCATCAATGGAACTTTGATGCATAGTACGAATAGATTTGGAAGATGAAATCACATGCTTTTTATCATTCTTAGATTTGGGAAATGTTGAATATTTATTGTCTTTCCCTGTGAAGTGTCACTGTCAAACTTTTCCGATAATTCTTAACGGATATCCTTTATCAGTACTCTGCAATGCACAACGGAAATTTCATGATTCCCAAAACTATAGCAAATGGTATTCAACAAAGCTCTGCGAATTTTTCTCCCATGTGAGAGCATTTTTGTGCGGAAACCTTTTAATATAATTGAGATATATTGTAAATCCTGATAGCGTGTACCTTAATTGCCAAAAATATGAATCGGGTACATTTTTACATCCTAGCCTGTTTATATCTATAATAAAGACATAATTGCATTTATTTGTCGGGTATATAAAAGGTTTATGCTACAAATCTTTTCAATAAACTCACGCATAAAATTCTACAGCCTTGAAACCATATTATTTTTACAAAATTACTCAAAATATATTACAAAAAAACCCATGTTGCTAGATAGGTGAGAGCTTGCGTAGGAAAATCCTTAGAAATAAACTAGAGTTAAAATAAAATTTGTGAGATAGAATACTTAATTTTTAGGTGTTTTTCTGTTAAAAGTTAGAAAAACTTTATTACCATACTCAGATATGAGATAATGGAAAACACTGATAATATGAGTATTTCAGAAGAAAATGAGAAAAACTGATTTTCCTGAACCCCATGGAAAGGATATGATGCGTTACATTTCACTCATACAAATGAATTGTTATCAAAATGTTACGTAAACTGAAGGAAAAGTTATCATCAGTTGTGCTGGAAGGATAAGAAAATCGGTTGTACAACATTGTTGCTGATACATAAAATAATTAGCAAAAACGAGGCCAGTTTCAGTCGGCAACTTACTCTTATATCAGCGATGGAAATCTGTCTCTGTAATGTCAGCCAGTTTCTATTCTTGGTTTTGTCCACCTCGCAAAACTCATTGCAACGACATTCGGTTCATTATCCCGGCAGCTTGCTGTGCCGGCTGGTATCAGCTTACAGCCCTGTGACCTGCTCTTTTTCACGGCTCTCGTCGGTTGTAAGGAATAGGGAGAGATTTGGCATCATAAGAATTAGTTTTATCGTCGTATTTCATATCATTAGTGGGAGATTATTCCTTTGCAAGAACAGAAAGTTTCAGGCTGTTTCAAATACTTAACCTGAAGTGAGTGTGGGAGGTGTTTCAGAAATGGTCACGAAGGCATGTACCTGATGTCTATTTTCTTTCTTTACCTTTCATCTATCTTCTATTTTCTGTTTATTTGATAAATTGTTTATTTATTGAGCTTGTTCCATCGTTAGCACTTATCTGCGCTCCTGCATTTGTTTCTGTCCGTCCTTCTTAGGCACCGATGAGCATAAAGTTCCAAAGGTCAGCCTTATGTTATCAGATCTTCAGTCTTCATGAAAAATAAGTCACTGGTAACGATAATCATCATTTGTAAGGAAAATCTTATAATAACATTTCTATTCCAACTCCAGAACTACTACAAAGTTTTTCATTAGGATAAGAGGGATCCAAGTGCATCTTTCTTCTTCCTTCAAGAAAATTGTTTCTTCTTAAACATGAAGTGTTTGAGATAAAGGACCCAACGGTAACAGCAAAATATAGCTCTTGATGTCACTTGTCGAACAATGTTCTCATTAGTTCTTCATTGGAGGGGTGGGTAGAGCTCTCGGCTAGCACGCGGTTGACCCAGCGTTCGACTCTCCGACCGGCCAATGAAGAATTAAAGGAATTTATTTCTGGTGATAGAAATTCATTTCTCGTCATAATGTGGTTCGGATTCCACAATAAGCTTCATAATGGGTTCGGATTCCACAATAAGCTGTAGGTCCCGTTGCTAGGTAACCAGTCGGTTCTTAGCCACGTAAAATAAATCTAATCCTTCGGGCCAGCCCTAGGAGAGCTGTTAATCAGCTCAGTGGTCTGGTTAAACTAAGATATACTTATCTACTTTACTTGTTCATAAAAGACCTTAACTGAATTACATTTTCCCACATCGGAGTAAAGTTAATGTGTTTAGTAATCAGTTATCACAGTTATATAGCTATACGATGAATAGATGTATCAAAATCAGGCCATTGTTTTATAAGATTCACGCATGAGTTCTTGATGTCCCGTAAAAATCCTCCATTTTGCGATGACTGTATCGTGCCCTTGACTGTAAGACATTTGCTGGTCGAGTGTCCCAGCCTTGGGAATTTGAGACGTAGGCTCCTGCCCTGGCGTTGTGACAGAGAAGGTCATTTTATTCTAGTCACAGAGGATTGTTACATGGGCAGTTATACAGCTCTATGTGGGAGGCAGGCCTCCTCAACAAAATTTAAATTATACATATAAAGTATGTGTAAGTACTAATAATATGATTATGTACATGTTTTTTTATGCGTTTTTATATGAAATTCTTTTTAATCTTATTTATTTTTGGTTTTTACTTAAATTTATTACGGCGTCAATAACCTAGGTGTTGTGACGCCAGTTTTAACAGGTATAATCAATCAATATGTCATAGACTTTTGCTGAGAAAAAAAATAACGTTGGATGTGCCAAATACAGAGATATTTTTTGTTTGTTTCCGATATATATATTGCGAAAGTAAATTGTTTGTGCTCTAATTAACATGCATTCACGATAAAAAGACAAACTCATTTCGACATAGGTTTTTTTCGAAATCTTTAGAGAAGCAAAGAAAAGGCGATAAAATAGAAATTCTGACCAATCAGACGTCTCAGCCAACCGAAGAAGGACAAGATATCCGGGAATAATGAAAAACTTCGAAAAGTTTTTGCAATCAAGTAAGGTCATTAGAACTTTGGCGACGAGAGAAAATTGCCCTAAATGATTGTCTTGGGTTCGTTGCTTCCAGTAAAGCAATCTTCGTCCAAGAGGAAGCTCGGGAGGCCCAAAAATAAACAAGCAAAAAATGCGCCGAAGTTTCTTCGGCGCAGTCGACTTTTCTGTACAGCGTATAATGCTGTATGAAACTCTCAGCCACGGCCCATGAAAATCTCAGCAGCGGCCAATGAAACTTTCAGCTACGGCCCGGTGGTGGCCTGTGTTTTTGGCACCTATAGCGGAGCCAGACGAACGATCAAGGCAAACTTTAACTATAAATAAAATAAAAATTATTGAGGCTAGAGGGATGCAATTTGATATGTTTGTTGATTGGAGGGTGGATGATCAAAATACCAATTTGCAGCCCTCTAGCCTCAGTACTTTTTTAAGATCTGAGGGCGGACAGAAAAAGTGCAGACAGACAGACAAATAGCCATCTCAATAGTTTTCTTTTACAGAAAAACAAAAAGTCATATTGAGACAAGTATTCAAAGTAACTCAAGTTAAAGCGAGAGAGAAATGTCAGAATGGTTTTTATAACGTTCAGATGATTCTCTGTTATTCACTTGAACAAAACTTCATGTTTGATTAATGACCAGCCTGTCGTTTTTGTATAATAATAATTCATACAATATTTTATGTAGATGTTTTTTATTTGAGCTGCGTAATAGTTCTCTGGTTTTTTATCCCTAACTCAAGATTACATATATGTATATATTATTATTATTATTATTATTATTATTATTATTATCTGTTCGACCTCTCTTCCTTGCTTTAATCGAATACAAGAAATTATCTTTGTTAAAGTAAGAGGGCATACGATGTAGGAAGAAGCAAGTGGGCAGGAGTTGTTTTGAACAGATCCAACCGTCAGAGGGGTAAGAATTTTAGTTCAGAGGATTATAAGGGATAGTTTTGCTTGGGCAGACCTTAATGCTAAGTTCACACAGTCACTAATCAAGTCACGCATGCGCACGCACAGCCGGAATTTGTGAAACTTGCGCATACGCGAGAAAATAAGTCCCACCTAACTGGATACGTGTCACCGGACGATGTGCGTGATGCATGCGTATTATAGTGTGCTGCAAAAGGTACGCACTGCGTAAGAGTGACGTGACGCTGACCAACAAAGCGGCGGCGCAGGCAAGTAGTGCGTGGCAGAGCACGAACACCAACGTCACGAATGCCGTTATGATGTTACGTTCTGCGTACTGAGTTACGCGAACGTCACGTTATTTACATGTACTGCGGGGTTAAACCCCAGCTATATAAGGGCCAGCAGCTGCACATAATGAGGCTAGTCAATGCCGTAATACCACAGCGTCAAGACATACTACCAACGTGCTGAAGCAACATGGACAACATAGCTGAAATGCGTCAACTTATAGCTATAGCAAGTAGGGATAGAACAGAAATATTGCCATATGTCATTGAATATGTGCACGTCATGTTATTGCTGGAGATTGCAATGATTGATGCAAAGCACACAGAGCAGAAAAAAAGGCGCCCAAGGAGGGTGTGGGCGTGGCCGTACCTGCAGAAAAGGATGGAGCAAGGTCATTATGACAACCTGATGGAGGAGTTGTCAACCGAAGCCCCAGACCTGTACAGAAATTTTACCCGGATTGACAAGGACCTCTTCAATGAAATTGTTGAACGGGTCACACCCTACATTCAGAAGAAAGTGACATTCTGGAGGAAACCCATTGAGCTTGGCCTACGTGTTGCTATCACCCTATGCTTCCTCGCTACAGGTGATTCATACAAGAGTCTGCAATATTGCGTTCCGGGTAGCCCACAACACCATTAGTCACATCGTACCAGAGACCTGCAGGGCCATTGTTGCTGCCTTCGGGGATGAGGAACTACAGGTGCCACAAAACACCTGAAACGTGGCAGGAGGTTGCACGGGGTTTTGAGGAACGGTGGAACTTCCCGTGCGTAATGAAGCTACAGATGGGAAAGACATTAGGCTCATTAACCCTCCCAAGGGCGATAATGACATTACTTCAACTACAAGAAGTTCTACTCCATGATATTACTTGTAGTTGCTGATGCTTCATACAAGTTCCTATACGTCGACGTGGGTGCCATTGGGTCAGAGTCAGACGGTGGTGTATTTGCCCAGACCCGACTGGCAGAAATGCTGTTGCAAGAGATAGCAAATCTTCCCCAACCGGATGCCCTGCCAGGTCAACCCAATGGATCTCCTGTGCCCCACTTCCTAGTTGGTGATGATGCCTTCCCCTGAGGAATTACCTTATGAAAGCCCTACCCCAAAAGAGGACTTAGGAAGGAGGAACGGATTTACAACTACAGGTTAAGTAGGTACACGCAGGGCGGTGGAGAACGCCTTTGGGATTCTGGCAAATAGATTCAAAAATATTCCACACGGCAATATGCTTGAAGCCTGACTATAGAGCCATTAGTGATGTCTGCATGTGTTCTGCACAATATGATCATAAGAAGAAATGCACGAAGACAAGAAAGAGATCAGGAGCACCCTGTCACACATGCTGTCATCCCTGGTAGCTGGAGGAGTGACCCGTCCTTAGGAGCAGCCCTTCCAACCGTGACCAGCAACACTGCAACGAGGATGCAAAGGAACAACGTAACATGCTGAAGGAATACTTTTCATCGGTGAAGGCTCGTGCACTGGCAGGAGAACATGATTTAGTTACTCTCCTGCATACCTGATTGTTGTAATTACTTAAATGTCTGTTCCTGCATTTATTTTGGACTTATTTAAAATTCAATAATGTATCAATTCAGGATTATTTTGCCCTGTGTATTTGTGTAATTCTGTTTGTTTTAGTTGATTTAATAAAAGATATTGCTCAAATCCATGATATATTACTCTCATCAATACTTGGTAATTGGGAAGAGGATAGAGCAGGACATGACATTGCAAATGTATGTTTAATCAATATGAAACAAACATACATATAAATAAAAGAAAGAAGATGTAGTTATTTTGCCCTTTTAATAATTTCTTAACATGGAATCTATTCTGATATGATAATTCTATAATTTTTGAAAGTACCTTCTCTTAACATTGTTTCTATTCTGATATGATAATTCTATCATTTTTAAAGTACCTTCTCTTAACATTGTTTCTATTCTGATGTGATAATTCTATGTTCTTGAAAAGTACCTGCTCTTAGCATTTACATTGTTGATATTCTGATGTGAAAATTCTATCTTTTTGAAACTACCTTCTCCCCGATATTTGTGACGTTTTATATGACTTGCTAATATTTGGTCTGTTGTCATTTTGCTGCTGTGCACATATGTTGCATAAAGTATTTTGAACTTATTTCAGTCGGTAATGTATACTGAAATGTTAGTGTATTCAGGTTCATTTTGCCTTCTTTATTTGTGTACTTGTATTTTAGCTACTTCACTGAATACATGATATTTGAGCAGAGGATAGAGCTAGACATGATATTGCAAAAGATATTTATTTAATATAAAATACAAACATACATGTAAATATAAGCATAAGTAAATACAATAAATAAATCAATTTTGTAAATTATTTAAAAAGGTGGTGTCAATCGACAGGTTTCTTAGTTCCTTTGGTGTCGATGTCACCAACTGTGCTTGCAGGAGCGCCAGCTGCTGTGCAGTGAGTGCCCGCTGCTGCTGCGATGCCGACAGGCTGGCAGGAACTGCAGGTGCCTGACACTCTGCTGTCACTGCCATGGTGTGGGTCATCATGGCCCTCGACGGCACCGTGGAGCCCTCTTTGGTGGCACGGATGTACCTCTGGATGGCACCGGCACCTCCATTTTCAGTTGCAGACTCAGCTGCTCTGACACCTGCGAGCGCTCGTCCTCGACCTCTTGAAAAACTTCCTCCAGTAGAGGACGCGTGGGTTACGAGGAGCTGGCTGCACATTGGTCAGCATATCGTCCCGGAGGCCTGTGCCCTCGTGAAGGCGACGTCGAACAGCTCGGAAACTTGGTTTTCCGAGCCTTGGTGCAATCTGGATCAACCGGAGAGGGCGAGGGAGTCTGTGTCAGGGCAGGAGAAGAAACAGGAGCAGCAGGCAGGTCCAGAGCTTGGGCAGGGAGGGCGGCAGCAGCACAGGCAGCCTGTAAAAAGAGGAGGAACATATATGAGAAAATGGTATAAAATGTACATTGAATGCATGGAAACTATGTAATAACGTTATATTCAGTAATAATTATGCATGGAAACACATTAAAACAGACATACCATCAGAAGTCCCAACACCTTTGGCTTCCTTTGACGCACAATGTGCGGCTTCAGGAAGTGGAAAATGTTGAGAATCCATTTCTCTCGGTCCGTCAGCCGTCTGCCCGTCCCTTGGCCACTCTTCTCTGCCATAAGCCGCCCAAAACGACTCCTGAGGGACGTAAACCACGTCCTCAGTTCACAGCCGCTCATGGGAGGAACAAGTGACTGGCCCTTCTCTTCGAAGGCCCTCCACACCTTGGCCTTGTCCTTGTAGGCTGTGAGGCCCTTGTTATAAATAAACTTGGCCTCGGTCTCCAGCCACTCGCCAACAAGCCTCTCGTTTTCCTCCGAGAGGATCACTGACGGGTTCTTCTTCCGTCCCTGACCTGTAGGGCCATCTAGGCCATCTCCTTCAGGAGTGCCTTCGGTGTCGTCGTTGGCATCCCCCTCGTGGGTGTTGTCGTCGGTGGCGGCGGCGGGGTCGCTCTCGTAGACGAGGACAAGGTCCTCTTCCTCCTCCTCTAGCTCGCTCTCCGTCACGAGCTCGTCGGCCTCAAGCTGCAGCACCACAGCATCGCTGCCTGAAGGGGGACCATCAGCTTCAGGAGGCTTTGCGTAGGGGGCAACTCCAGCTGCCAGGGCTCCTGGAATTCTCAGGGCCCCTTTCCTGGTCCTCTTCAGCATGGGTCCTGTAATGGACAACACAAAATCAGAAACTCGACTTCCCCTTTATTCCTTTAACAGTAGTGGTAGTGGTAGTAACAGTAGTAGTAGAAGTAGGTTCATTCCTGAAAGGAATTATTGCACTTCTTAAAATACATTGTCAAATAATAATGCATATTATTCAGTAAATAACAGTGACATAATATACCTTGATACATCTCACAAAGTTAAATACACCTTTATAATTGGACAATTTCATTACCACATTAAACTTCCTTTGATTATATCTATTTACTATAATTATGGAATAAACAAATATTGAATGTCTTAAAATAAACAAATTTAAGTCTTTAACACCTTAATGAATGATAAGACAGAGCAAATATATATAAGAGTTCATCAAAAACTTACATCTGTGTGCCCAATAATTTCCTTTAAATTACGATATATGTACAACTGTACTCCTTGAAGACCTTGCTTAGACTGCCAAAAGAAACTTTAGAATCTTAAGAACTGAGACAAGATTACGTAATTTGTTTACACTTCGCAAATTTTAAACTACCACTTAAAATTAACGACATGGTTTTACCGACTAAATATATTTGTATTTCTGCATTAACATACTCAGCCCCATAAACAGATTAAACCTGTTTATCATATTACATACATACTCATGCAGATAAAATAAATAACCTTTAAGTTACAATACAAACCCTTATAATACAAAATACCTTCACGATTCAGATATTTACCTAAAATAAAATTAAACACTTTCATAACTCATATATATATATATATATATATATATATATATATATATATATATATATATATATATATATATATATATATATATATATATATATATATATATATATGTATATCATATCAAATAACCAGAAGAACACAACATAGTATCGTGTCACATTTCATGAAAATCCTAGCCTTTAACTAATAACACTAGCTTCTGAATAGGACGGACAATAACTGATGAAAGTGTCTTAATCTTGGCACTGGGATTGTTCCTTTGTCATCAGGGTGTACTTCTATTACTCTTCCCATTGGCCATCGATTCCTTGGTTCAATGTCACTCTTTACCAAGACCACATCACCAACAATTAAATTTCTTCTTGGTTCATTCCACTTTTTTCTCGTCTGTAAAGTACTCAAATATTCCTTTCTAAATCTTGACCAAAACAGGTTGGTCAGATATTGAACACATCTCCACCTTCTCCTCATGTAAACATCATCCTTTGAAACAAACCAGGAGGAGGGACTACATAAGATTTTGGAATCAACAAATGGTTTAGAGTTAGTGGCTCAAGGTCATCGACACTATCACTTACCGTGGATAACGGTCTTGAATTTATGATACTCTCGACCTCACAAAGCAGAGTCCGTAGACTTTCATCGTTTAGCCTTTCGCCAAATTCCTTCAGCAGTGCAGACAACACTTTTCTAACTGTTCTGATTTGGCGCTCCCAACAACCACCCATGTGGCTTGCTGCAGGTGGATTAAATTTCCATTCAATATGATGATGCAACAAATACGTCTCAATCTTCTTTTCCTCCATCTCGCGAGAGCTGCCTTAAGTTCTTTCTCAGCCCCATGGAAGTTGGTTCCATTATCACATCTGATAACCTTGGGATGACCTCTTGAGAAACAAATCTTCGCAAAGCATTTATGAAGGAATCAGATTGTAAGGTGTTTGCTGTTTCAATATGAACTGACCTACTAACCAAGCAGGTAAATATGACACCATACCTCTTTAACTCTTTTCTTCCTTCTTTGATGTAATAGGGTCCAAAGAAGTCAATGCCAACATTACTGAATGGTGGCGAAGGTTCCAATCGGTCTGCTGGAAGATCATCCATCTTTTGACTCAAAGCTGGTTCTTTTAACTTCCTGCAAGTAACACAATGAAATAAAACACTTCTGACAGTTGCATTAGTGGTTATCCAATACTTCTGCCGAAGATTTGAAAGAACATGGTTTCTACCAGAATGAGCTAATAATTCATGCTCGTGTTGTATCAACAATGTAGTCACATGATGCTTCTTTGGTAATAGTATGGGATGTCTGGCAGACTGTGGAATGTCAGATTTTCTTATCCTACCTCCAACCTTCAATAAGCCATCTTCAGAATCAAGAAAGGATCAAGCTTATATATAGGGCTACTCTTGCTAACTGACAATTCCCCTTGATAAAGCCTTCACTTCATCACCAAACGCCTTCTGTTGAACATACATTATGATTGCCCTTTCAGCATCAGTGGTTGCATAACCTTTCCTTTTACCTCTAAGGATTGACTTCAATTGTTGAAATATAGAAACTGCCTTTTGTAACCTCGACCATGAAGAGTAATATTCAATCAATCTTGTAAACCCATGACATTCTTCAGAAGTTGTGACTGCAGACACATGTTCACTCTCACCATCATCACAATCTGCATACACATACTCCTGGGAAAACAAACAATCAGATGCAATGAATGATGGACCATGAAACCATTCGTCATACTGCAATAACTGATGTACACTAATACCTCTTGATGCTACATCAGCAGGGTTCTCATTGGAGCTTACATATCTCCATTGCTCAGGTTGAGAGTAGTCCCTTATAACCCTGACTCTGTTGGCCACAAAAACAGGGAACCTTTTTGTGTTGCTATGAATATAGTGAAGGACTGTTGTTGAATCTGTATAGTACACAACACTGTCAACAGTAAACTCCAACTCCTTCAGGATGTGTTGAGCAACCTTGACAGACACAGTTGCAGCTGTAGGTTCTAACCTAGGTATAGTTACCACCCTTTTTGGAGATACTCTTGATTTTCCCATGACAAGGCTTGACTGAACTTGGTTTCCATCATGAAGAACAAGATATGCTGCAACACCATAACCAACTGTACTTGCATCACTGAATAATACAAGACTTGAACTTGTTACATTACAAAACCACTTGGTTTAAAGCATCTTGGTATTGAAAGCTGCTCCAGTAAATGAAGGCCTTGTATCCAATGTTGCCACCTTTCAGCTAGGTCATCCGGAATCCTTTCATCCCAGTCCAGACTCTCAACTTGACATAATTCTTGCAGTACTTTCTTGGCTGGTAAGATGATTGGAGAGAGTAACCTAAGGGGATCATATAATGATGAAATAGTTGATAACAACCCTCTTCTGGTGAGTGGATTTTCCTTGAGCGCAATTGAAAACTTGAATGAGTCTTCTTTAAGGTCCCATAACATTCCTAAGGCTCTTGTCATTAGATTCTCCATGTCAAGATCAAACTTGTCACTTTCAATCGAACAATCTTCAGTAGGCAAAGCTTTAAGGATGTCAATTGAATTGCTAACAAATTTAGTTAACCTAAATCCTCCTTCACCTGTTGCAGATATCAAATCCTTCACTAACTTAACTGGTGTAGGAACATCAGCACATGACTTCAAACAGTCGTCAACATAGAAATTATGCCTAATAGTATTACCAACAGTTGAGTCATACTTCTCACCTGCTTTGTCTCCCGTGGCCTTCAGTGCAGTATTTGCAATACTTGGTGAGAAGATTGCTCTGAAAATGTGAACAGCCATTCGGAATTCTTCAAGAGGTCGATTGATGTCCCCATTAGGCCACCACAAGAATCTAACATAGTCGTGATGCTCAGGTGGAATCTTTATTTGAAAGAACATACCTTCAATATCTCCAATGAATGCATAAACCTCTTGCCGGAATCTAATGAGTACTCCCGTCAATGACTTGGTGAGGTTAGGACCCTGTAGCAGAACATCATTTAATGACAAACCTCCAAACTTTGCACTACAGTCAAAAACAACCCTAATTTTCTTTTTCTTGGGATGAAAAACTGCGTGATGTGGAAGATACCAGACAGGAGACTTGTTGACCTCACCTTCTGGGACCTTGTAAGCATAACCTTTGTCAAACAACTTATCCATGAATGCTGTATACTGCTGTCTGTAATCTTCACTACTCTTCATCTTTCTCCTTTGCCACTCCCGCTCTGCTGACTGCCTGCTTCTTATTGTTAGGAAGACTCACATTGGGATCTCTGAAAGGCATGGGTAACTGGAAATGACCATCTTTAAATTCAATGGTATCCTGGCACCTTTTCAAAATCTTCTGTCCTCAAAAGACAAGCCACGCTCTTCAGGAACTGAACCAAGATCCTTTTCTGAAAAATCCAACTCAAAGAACTTCCTAACACTTTCAACAGTAATACAGTCGGTAACATGTTGAACATTAGATACAAGTAACCTGTGACATGAAACCCATTTGAACTAACCTTAACATGTACAGGCCCATTAACTGTCCACCCATGCAAATATCTCACTGCAAAAGGGCCATAACCTGAAGTGGGTATAACCTCTAAAGGTTGCAAAGCAGTTGGACAATTACTACCTATCAATATTCCTATGTCTAGCTCTGGTTGATATAATGGAATCTTATCAATAACACTTGATAAATGAGGCCAATCCTTTAACATTTCATACCTTGGAATTTGATCATGATTAACAGGGATATCTCTTTGAGTGAATACCTTTGGCAATACAACATCATTATTACCATGTATATCAGTGACAACAAGATCATTTACAATAAAAGTTTTGACTGTATCAGTCCCATGCATTGTTTGCAACTTGACAGCTGTTTCAATACCTTTACAGTTTAATTGATCCTTGATATTATCTTTAATGAAACAACCTGTACTGCCTGTATCATAAAAGGCATAAGTTTTACTACATTATCACTACCCTTTACATGTAATTGCACAGGCAAAATCGATTGCAATACTGTATCAGAAATTGTACATGCAGAAGACTTCACACTACCTTGACCTTGAGTATTACCTTGACCTGGAGTGCGACCTTCACCTTGAGTACCTTCTTGACCTTGAACACAATTTTGACCTTGAGTGCAATCTTGACCTTTACTGTGAACAAGCTTGTGAAGTAATTGCATTATTACTGTCAAACATCCTAAAGTTCTCAATATGCAAAGTGGTAGGATGCCTTTTATTACATGTCTTGCACTGCCGTCGATTGAAACACTTTTTCAAAATATGGTTATTGCCAAAACAACTGAAACAAAGACGATTGTCTCTCACAAACTTTCGTCTTTCATCCACACTCTTGTGCAGGAATTGAAAGCAGTCCTCAATATCATGATGACCACTACAGAGTTGGCATTTCCTGGTACACTGGTTTGCAGAATTTGATGGTTGCACTGTAACTGCCAATGATTTTTGCTTGTTCTGACTTGAGCCGTGATGTGCCTTTGCCTTTGTAAAAGAGACACTTTACCCAAAGCTTCCCTGCTAAATACAGGATCCATTGCTGCCTCTGCTGCATTCTGAACAAATTCCACTAATGTGGTGAAACACACACAAACACCTTGCTTCCTGAGCTTTATCACATGATCCAACCACTTATTTTGAATATACACGGGCAGCTTTGAAATCACCCTCTGAAGGTTTGGAGAGTCATTTCAAACCTGCATATTTGACAATGACTGCATGGTATGATTACACTTCAAGATACAAAGCATATTCATGCAGTGATTCGCTGCTATCACCTCTCACTTGTGGCCACTTGCTCAACTTATCTATGTATGCCATGGAAACCTTGTATGGTTCTCCATACACTTTATCCAAAGCCCTTTTGCTTCAATGTATCCCTCAGAAGCATCCATAAACATGCACCCAGCTATGAGTGACTTAGGCTTTCCTTCTAAATGCTGATTTAAGAAGTACAGCCTGTTGGAGTCCGATGTGGTGTGTGGCACGATGCGGTCATTAAATGCCAGCATAAATGATGCATATTCAAGAAGATCACCACAAAACTTGGTCACCTCAGCATGAGGCAGAATCATAGCCGCTGTTAACTGTTGCTGACTTCGATAGAATGACTCTGGGGCAGGTGTCATGGGTAATGAAGGCACTGTGACACTGGGTGCATGATGCACATTGTGAATAGGAACAAATACTGGTGTTTCAGGATCCAAAACTTTGTCCACTGATGAAATAATTTCCTCTTGGAACACCTTTTCCCTTGCTCTTGCAGCTTCAATTTCACCATCCAACTTTAACAAGTCTTCCTTGGCTTGTAATTCTGCCTGTTGTTGGGCTATTTTTGCCCGTTTCTCAAGCAATGTCCTCTGTGCAAGCAAACCAGCCAACTTTGCCTTCTCTTTTAAGTGAGCAGATTTCACACTTGATGCTGTGCTTCTAACTGATCTCCTGGATAGTGTGACTTGCTCCGTATTGAAGATCCATCTATTGAATCTTGTAAACTCGCCTCTATTGTAGTTATCCATTGATACGCCTGGTTTCTGAATCCTATGACCGATAATTCTTTATCTTCAAACCTTTTGATTTCTGGCTGGTGTTCACTGACTGGTAATTGAGAGAGGTAATCACTGTGGCAGTCCTTGTACTTATTAAATCTATCCTCAAACTCTTCCATACCTGTCTTTACTAAATGGAGGTTGTCAGGCTTCTCCATACACTGGCTGACTTCATTCAGTTTCTTTGTGAGGGCAGAGAGAGCCGCAGTCTGGTTGTTCTTGAGGGTGCGTAACTTCTCCTTGTCATCCTGGTCCGTATTCATGTTAATGTCATAGATGAATTAACTCTTGTAATGGACAACACAAAATCAGAAACTCGACTTCCCCTTTATTCCCTTTAACAGTAGTGGTAGTGGTAGTAACAGTAGTAGTAGAAGTAGGTTCATTCCTGAAAGGAATTATTGCACTTCTTAAAATACATTGTCAAATAATAATGCATATTATTCAGTAAATAACAGTGACATAATATACCTTGATACATCTCACAAAGTTAAATACACCTTTATAATTGGACAATTTCATTACCACATTAAACTTCCTTTGATTATATCTATTTACTATAATTATGGAATAAAACAAATATTGAATGTCTTAAAATAAACAAATTTAAGTCTTTAACACCTTAATGAATGATAAGACAGAGCAAATATATATAAGAGTTCATCAAAACTTACATCTGTGTGCCCAATAATATCCTTTAAATTACGATATATGTACAACTGTACTCTTGAAGACCTTGCTTAGACTACCAAAAGAAACTTTAGAATCTTAAGAACTGAGACAAGATTACGTAATTTGTTTACACTTCTTAAATTTTAAACTACCACTTAAAATTAACGACATGGTTTTACTGACTAAATATATTTGTATTTCTGCATTAACAGGTCCTTTGGGCATCTTGGCTGCAGTGGACGACGAAGATGGAGGCGCTGATGGAGAGAGCAACAGGATGCTGGCCGGAGAAGCACTGACCAGGAAGCGAGCTGCCTGTCCCTTTATCCCAGGTCAAAGCATTGTCACATCTCCGCGGTTGCGGGGGATGCGGCAGCGTTGCGCGTCTACTCCCACGCCATTCTGACAGCCACGCGGTGCCCCTGGGGCAGTGTGGGCTCCCAGGTTAGGCGTGGCAGCTGCGTGGTCAACCGCGGCTGGTGCCACGCTGTGCGGGTCGGGCCACGCTACCTGACAGCTGACCTGGCCACCCACACAGGGTTTGAGCAGGTCGAGGTTCAGAGCCCCCGCGCACGGCCGGGTGGTCCATAATGGTCGCACCGTATGCTGCCGCACTTACACAGTACTTACGGTACATTTACGTTGTATTTGCGTTGTGTTTACGTACTTTCTGGCTCCGCCCCGTTCGTGGCCGTGTGTGGGCATGCGTGCCTTGATACGTGAATGTGTGAACATAGCATTAGCTTACTTTTCTGCGACCTTTGTACTGGTGAGTCTTTTGTCCCTTCAGGTCAGAACCTGGGCAGGAGGAATTTGAAAACAGCCGCAACCCGGGACAACCCGCATCTACAGGCTGTGAGCTGAGACCTCATCGAGGCAAGACGCTTCTTGGCCGGTCCACCATCCGCCTTTCTCTCTGTCCCTCTCCTAACATAAGGGAGAAAAGTGTTATTCCAAACAGACCAAGGAAACTAATACATCTGATCATTGTATTATTGTCCCCCAGAGGTAAGTCTGATTGTGACAATTGCTCCCAGTTCTCTTTCCCTTCGACTGAAACTCTCATTTTCCCTTGTTCAAAGTTTCCTCTCTTAAACAGTCACTGACTAAGAAAGCCTAGTAAAACATATCCCATTTATGAAGTTATCTATCAAGTATAATTATTGTTGTCTAGTGAAGTCACAGTCTATCCTCCATGGTGTTAAATGTATTATTTTTGATCTCAGAATCATCCCCTTGTGATTAGTAATGACAATTGAGAGTTTCTGTAATACAAGATTGTTATCAGGATACTTCTTTTCCAGAATTCCATATGCCTTGTGCCTGCGCAACATCCTCTTTCTGCGAGAAGAACCTGCATCATTAGCATCAAGAAGCCTAGATTCGACAGTGGCGATATCTTGCCACGATCACTGTAATTAATTAATTAACTTATGCTAGCTATCCCGCTGAAATATAATTAACTTGGAAAATTAAATATGAACCAATTCAAAGATAAAAGTCAGATTATATTAATTTCATGCGATATTCTCTGAAGAAAAGAAGGATACAGGCCAAGGTAAGTAATATTAACATCATATTATATGAAGAAGATAGAGTAGGTAGGAAAATGTGCAGTAAGTGACCGCGTTTACAATTTACGAATAGGAAGGAAAAAAAAGATACTAGGTCAGACCAGCATTCCAGTTAAGGTCGCATTGAGTTACCAAATCAGAATTAATATTTTGCTATTTGCCAGCCAATGAGTAGCGCATGATATTAAATTTTTGAACTAGTTGGCTATTGCATGACTAATAGCGAGTGGGGGGAGCATGTGCCTAGCGCTTCTCTCGTAAGGTAGAACAGACAGTTTTATATAAGTCCTTAGGTTATTATCATAAAGCATTAAGTGGAAACCCTAGAGAGAAGGCCACCGATCGAGTGTCATGAAGAGAATTACTTTCCCTCGTGAGAAATCCTATTAAATTTCCTTTCCATTCATCTCGTGAATAACTGTATTAGTGTTTAATTTCATAATTTGCCTTTTACATTAACGTAAATCAGGCCAGTAAGAACGTCACGCGCCCATTCCTTTGTATCATGAAGGGCCCCGCAGTGAGCATGGTGGCCAAGGGTAGGATTTAATTACGGCGCCAAGAAAGGAAAAAGAGAGAAAATCATGACAAATTCGTTTTCCGTCTTTATAACATAAAGTAACTCGCATTTGTGGTATTTTAAGTTAAAACTTGCATTCCCACATTAGCCTCATTCTTTTGGTAAGAGGAATTCGAGTGTTTTGTTCTTTTGTATTATAATAACATAGTGAAAGGTGGGGGATTTGTATTCCTCCGCCTATAGAAATCTGAATCACTTGACCGATCTAGAAAAATGTGACTCATGGGCATCATTTGACCAAACTTAGATGATAGGATAGGTTTCAATCCCGTACCCCGTTCCCCTTCCCCTTCCCCCATCCCCCTTCGCCCCTTTGTTTGTAACTTACGTGGTAAATAAACTACAGGTTTATCACACATCATTTCATGTAGTTGAGACCATACAAATAGATTACTGAAAGTGCTTTTCAGTCACCACTGTAATACCTGGATAAAAGGGACACACAGCACAGTAATATCTGGATAAAAAGGATAGCCACCACATTAATATCTGGATAAAAGGGACAGTAAACACATTAATACCTGGATAAAAGTGACAGGCAATGCAGTAATACTTGGTTAAACGTGATAGAGAGCGCAGTAATACCTGGATAAGAAGGACAGTCGCCCCAGTGATACCTGGATAAAAGGGATAGACAGTGCAGTAATACCTGGATAAAAGGGACAGTCACCATAGTAATACCTGGATAAAGGCGATAGACAGCACAGTAATTTCTGGATAAAAGGGATAGTTGTCACAGTAATATCTTGATAAAAGGGACAGTCACTACAGTAATACCTGGATAAAAGGTACGTACAGCACAGTAATTTCTGGATAAAAGGGATAGTTGTGACAGTAATATCTTGATAAAAGCGACAGTCCATACAGTAATACCTGGATAAAAGGCAGAAATGCCACAGTAATACTTGGTTAAAGGTGACAGACAGCACAGTAATACCTGGATAAAGGGGACAGACGACATAGTAACGACTGGATTAAAGGGACAGTCGACACAGTACTACCTGGAGAAAGGGAACAGACAGTACATAAATAACTGCATGAAAGGGACAGTCACACAGTAATACCTGGACAAGAGGGACACAGCTCAGCAATACCTGGATAAAAGGGACAGACAGCACAGTAATACCTGGCTAAATTGTTTTCATTTTTGTAATACCTGGTTAAAGGGTACAGACAGTATATTAATACCTGGATAAAAGGGAAAGTCACCACAGTAATACCTGGATAAAAGGGACAGACAGCAAAGTAATACCTGATTAAAGGTGACAGACAGTACAGTAATATTTAGTTAAAAGTCTCAGACAGTACAGTAATACTTGAATAAAAGGGACTATCACCACAGTAATGTCTAGATAAAAGGGACAGTCACACAGTAATACCTGGATAACAGGGACAGTCACCGCAGTAATACTTGGATAGAAGGGACAGACAGTACAGTAATTCCTGGTGAAAGGTGACAGACAGCACAGTAATGCCTGGTTAAAGGTCTCAGACAGTACATTAATACCTGGATAAAAGGGACAGTCACACAGTAACGCCTATATAAAAGGGACAGTCACCTTAGTAATCTTCTTTGTTTAACATGCTTTTTCCCATTTGTATGGGGTAATAACGATGCCTTCTTTTTGAAGGACTTTGATTTGGCTTTGGGGTAGACTTTGTAGTCTCGATCAGCTGCCCTGCCTGTCATTGCTTAGACCACAGTAGCATATGTACATGCATTGTACCAGTCAATAGCGCCCTTTCTCCCAGCAGGGAGGAGACGTTGCATGGTTGAGAGTTGTCAGTCGAGACGTGTGAGGTGTCTGTAATGTTTTTAGAAGATGTTGTAGTGGCTTTGTTTGTGCGTGTATTAGTTTGTAACACCCATTTGCTTACATAATCCTGGGGTGTCTACACGGATAGCAAAGAGTCTGCCTCTCTAACCGGTCGGCTGTGGATTTGAACCCGCGCCAGGGGCCTCTACGAAGTCCGAGGCTGCTGCTCTAACCGACTTGGCCATTGAGGCACAGTCACCACAGTAATAACTAGATAAAAGGACCGGCAGCGAAGTAATAGCTGAATAAGGTGACAGACAGTACAGTAATACTTGGTTAAAAGTCTCAGACAGTACAGATATACTTGGATAAAAGGGACTGTCACCACAGTAATGCCTAGATAAAAGGGAGAGTCACCACAGTAATACCTGGATAACAGGGACAGCCATGACAGTAAAGCCTGGATAAAAGGGAGACAGTAGTGTAATACCTGGTGAAAGGTGACAGACAGCACAGTAATATCTGTTTAAAGGTCTCAGACGGTACAGTAATACCTGGATAAAAGGGACAGTCATGCAGTAATGCCTACATAAAAGGGACAGTCACCACAGTAACACTTGGATAAAAGGGACAGACAGTAGAGTAATGCCTGGTTTAAGGTGACAGTCACCAGAGCAATACATGGATAAAAGGGACAGTCATCACAGTAATACCTGGATAAAGGGGATAGACAGCACAGTAATAACTGGATAAAATGGACAGTCACCACAGTATTACCTGGGTGCGAGGGACAGTCACTACAGTAATACCTGGATAAATTGACATAAAGCACGGTAATTTCTGGATAAAAGGGACAGTCCCCACAGTAATACCTGGAAAAAGGCAGAGACAGCGCAGTAATACCTGGCTATAGGTGACAGACAGCACAGTAATACCTGGATAAAGGGGACAGACAACATAGTAATACCTGGACTAAAGGGACAGTCAACACAGTAATACCTGGACAAAGAGGACAAGCAGCACATTAATAACTACATAAAAGGTACAGTCACACAGTAATAACTGGGTAAGAGGGACAAACAGCACAGTAATACCTGGATAAAAGGGACAGACAGCACATTAATAACTGGCTAAAGGGGACAGACAGCACAGTAATACCTGGCTAAAGGGGACAGACAGCACAATAATACCTGGTTAAAGGGTACAGACAGTATATTAATACCTGGATAAAAGGGACAGTCACCACAGTAATACTTGGATAAAAGGGACAGACAGCAAAGCAATACCTGATTAAAGGTGACAGACAGTACAGTAATACTTGGTTAAAGGTCTCAGGTAGTACAGTAATACTTGAATAAAAGGGGCTGCCACCACAGAAATGCCTAGATAAAAGGGAGAGTCACCACAGTAACACTTGGATAAAAGGGACAGACAGTACAGTAATACCTGGTGAAAGGTGACAGACATCACAGTAATACCTGGTTAAAGGTCTCAGTACAGTAATACCTGGATAAAAGGGACAGTCACACAGTAATGCCTACATAAAAGGGACATTCACCACAGTAATACCTATATAAAAGGGACAGCCAGAAGTCAATATAGCAATAACTGGATAAAAGGGACAACCATCACTGTAATACCTGGATAAAATGGATGATCACCACAGTAATACATGGTTAAACGGGACAGATAGTACAGTAATGCCTGGTTAAAGGGGACAGACCGCACAGTAATACCTAGCTAAAGGGAACAGACAACATAGTAATACCTGGATAAAAGGGACAGTCACCACAATGGACAGTCACCACAGTAATACCACGATAAAAGGGACAGTCCCCACAGTAATACTTTGATAAAAGGGACAGCCAGAACAATAATACCTGGATAAAAGGGACTGTCACCACAGCAACTTCTTGATAAAAGGGACAGTCATCATAGTAATCCCTGGATAAAAGGGATAGTCACCACAGTAATACCTGTCAGTTCAACCACATCTGTTTGAAGGGCGACATGAGAAAAGTAGAACTGTCAGTCAGACCGTGAACACAAACCACTCCCCCTCTCCCTTCGCCCTCCCCTCCCCCTCTCTTAGTTCCTCATTGGATGGGTGGGTATCGTTCTCGACTAGCACTCTGCTTGTCCCGCACTCGATTCTCCGACCGGCTAATGAAGAATTAGAGGAATTTATTTCTGGTGATAGAAATTTATTTCTCGTTATAATGTGCTTCGGATTCCACAAGAAGCTGTAGGTCCTGTTGCTAGGTAACTAATTGGTTCTTAGCCACGTGAAATGAATCTAATCCTTCGGGCCAACCCTAGGAGAGTTGTTAATCAGCTCAGTGGTCTGGTTAAACTAAAGTATACTTTTCCCCTTTCTCTTTTCCCCACCTCTACATGTAGATTACCATTCAGAGCTTTTTTGGGCAGCTGGGTTGGTCAGTACATATATGTATATATATATATATATATATATATATATATATATATATATATATATATATATATATATATATATATATATATATAAATAATTATGTAAACTAACGTGTTAATGGCAAGGGTGCAGTTGCATTGTATCTTAGGTCACATGAGTTTCTAGTGAAAGACGGGGGATCCCATGGTCAGAAGAAATGCCCCTGAGATAGCTAAAGAGACTTTTCTCGTGAGATAATCCGTTATCATACTTCTCACTCCCTTGGGATATCATGATATAAAAGCAACAGGTTTGGCTGCTCTAATTTTTCCCAGACTTTTCACGTAAAATTAAGTTCATTTTGTTGTTTCGAACCTGCATTAAGTTACAAACTATAACCATCCCGAGTTCTGCTATAAGATGGGTAAGTTGGTGTTGTTACACTAACGGGAAAGGAAAACTTTTTTCCACTAATTATTGTTGAGTATGTTTTAATAACACTATTGCTAATCAGGTTTTGCCTTCATCACTAATGGGTATTTCCCTTTGTAGCTGGACCTCTATTGTAGCCATCAAATTAAGTGGTGGCGTTGCCATAGTGTCACACTTTGATCAGCGAATTATCATAAAAAATTAACTGTAGGTTTTTATTTCACTCCATTCCAGTCGATAGTGAAGGGAGCCTCCATCTGGCTTAACTCAAGCAGAGTTTCACTTTTTGAAAGGGTTGGCAGATGGTCTTTCACAGCATCCAGAAATTGAGTCTTATCTTCCTGATATAAATGATTCGTGATTATGATAATATAAGATGCCGCTGGCACAATTATCCTATTGTGGATAATTTTGCTTTTCTGAGCTGCTGCCATTGTTTCCACTATCATGCTGTTTTTGTATGAACTGGAATATGCAATTTGACTATTCTTTTTCGCAACTTTGCTAATGGTGAACAGGTTATGAAAATTCACCTACTCATTTGCCATACTGCTTGTAATTAGGTTATGTAAGAATGATTCACCCACAAGAAATGTCTGGAGCTTTTATGATAGATTTCTTAGGTTAAAAAGATCTCTGCTCATCTTGGGTTCTGTTAATTCCTTGTGCTGTTGACTAGTAGTGAATGTCTGGTTGATTAAACTTTGTATGGCATCTACAAAATGTTGACCTTAACAAGGTTATTGTGAAAGAGTTTGCTAATGTTCAGTCATTCCGCTTCTCTGGGCGAGATCCCCTCTACTTTTAAGGTCTCATGGATTAAAGATCGGTTTTCACCTTCTAATTTGATCAGTCTGGAGGTTGGGTAAGCTGAAATTACATCTCCAAAGATCCCGTATACCTTGCTTAATGAGATCACAGGCAACCTTCAGCTTTGACCAATGATTTAGCCATAGTTAACTTGCATCGGATCTAGTATACTGTTCATGGTTCGTGTTAGAAAGCATATAAGGAATTTATTTATTTGAAACATCCAGACTCTGGGAGTGAATTAGTGATAGTGCCACATCTGTTTTACAAATTCATGCTGGTTATTGATGACTTTTTCAATTACTTGTGGGAGATAATAATCAATAAGCGGCCCAGGGAATGCTCACTGGACTGTTTTCACTTATTGCTTGCAACAAAATCTCTTTAATATCCCTTCAGTTCTCTCAGAATTCATTTCATCCAAAAGCTAACCTGTAAGTCATTTCTGGTAGTGTAAAACTTTTATTTTATACGTAGACTTACGACCCATTAAATTGAAAATATCTTCATCAACAATCCACCATTTCAATCTATGTCGACCAGGATCATAGCTCTCCTTGCTGTTATCGCAACAATTATAGCACATCGTTCACATCATTGTGTCTACACAACCATGAAAGACCCAGTTGTTAAATCAAAAGCATTTCAGGCCATACAGCCGAACTCTATAATGAGGAAGCCAAATGGAATTGGAAATAGAATCCAACAGCGTGAAATCGAGTTGGCTTCTGAATATTCGTTGTTCAGAAGGGAGTAGGCTCATACTCTTCCTGGCAAGAGAATGGTTCGTGATCAAAGGAAATATTGCTCAGTTCCCGCTGTTTCGCACGTGGGAGGAGAGAGAGAGAGAGAGAGAGAGAGAGAGAGAGAGAGAGAGAGAGAGAGAGAGATGAGGTTCCTTGTAGTGTCTGACTTGGGAATACTGAAAGTTTTCGCACTTCGTTTTCCAGCTACTAGATACAGTTCACTTACATACATCTAATTTTATTTTTCCAAAACATCCATCTTTCTTGAGAAATACTTATTAATAATTTCTTTTTTTGCTAAAGAAGAAAATTATGAATAATAGTCGCAGCAGCAGTAACTCTGAAAATTACTAACAGCTATAACATAATAAGAAATTGGGTTGTTGAAATTCTAACCTCATGAGAAAGTGCTCTTGGTAACACCGCTTTCAACGTAGTGTGGAATTTCCCAAGTCTCCTTGTGTCATCTTGGTGATGACACGATCCGCATTTAATCTGATCATTATTTTTCTATTTTGTGGTTTGCGTCTCCAACAATTACGTAGAATGAATAGTTCTTCCAGATGAAAAATTTCATGAAACATATTTAACATCCATGTGGAGCCCCTTGGGTATTCAAATAGAGCATATATCCAAAAATGACAGATTTAATTACATTGTTTTCAGTCTCATCCATGTCCTTGATGCAGATGCAAATATTCCGTAACATTAAACTTCAACTCGGCATCACTAAGTAAATTATTATTAGATATTGCTTAGATCCATTGTGCTGCAATATATTTTAGGTAAAGGGTTTAATTCATTTGCATTATGTTTGTGAAAACTGAAAAAGTAATGAAAACTGATAAGCCTGTCCGATTGCACAGTATACTGTCCGAATTTAGAAAACAAATGCTCTCTGCGTCCTCATTAAAAGGAGCTGGGAATATGGTGAATGGAAAAAGATTTTTTATATGAAAATTCGTTAATATATATTTTGCGGTCTAAAAAGACTCAAAAGCATCAGTGCAGAAAGATAACGCTGAACTGTCACTTTTGGATAAAGTTTTGCAATATGTTATTTACCTATTAAATCCTTTTGGTAGGGATAATACATGTGAATGTTTTTCCGAATAAATTTGTGTATGGAATTCAAATGCAGTGTTCCTGATGTGTAATCTTCTGGCAAAGTCTTTAAAGAGACGTTTGTAAAGAGAGAGCTCTTTGCTTTGTGTTTAGGTTACTTCTTAAACCATGTTTACGCATGCACAGATCTTGAATTAAGTGCATAAACATGCAGAATGCTCCTGCTTACCAGTATTTCTGGGAACACGCTTCGCTCTCTCGGCATTGAAACTGTTTTTGAAAGAAGTTAAGGTCTATTTCAAACTTTGGTCTGATCATCATATGAAGGTAGGTTTGGATCAACCCTCGTTTTTAATGCTCTTGCGTGGATTTCTGGTTTTCAGTTTTCCATCCATGTGATGAAAAATCAACGAGGAGAAGGGGAACTCTCCGTTACAATGATCTTTTTGGCATTCTCCAAGGCGATTAAGATCTCGAAACTTCTAAAGGTCAAGACAGATATTTCAGATAGCTGAGATTCATCCCTGACGGAAACCAAGACACCGCCAAACTTCACAGGTTTCTGTGGCCACAGGTGGAGATGAAAAGATATTTAGTGTTTCTGTTTATCTTCATCGTCGAAATTCAAGTCCTTCCTGATCGGTCGATTAAACGCGTTGGAAGCCTTGGGTCTACAGGGCTTTGCTTTGTTATTTTTTGGATATTGGTTTTGTTTACCGGTTTCTTTCCATTTGATATAGCACGTATCTTGCTTTCAGCAACCATACTCACACGAGCAACCAGACAATATAACCGAAATTCTAAGATTAACCCTCTTGGTTTGAAATTTCTTAAATCTTCCTTCAATCTCATTATAAATTCTTCTTTTCCTTTAGTTATTATTAGCATTATTATACATAATTGGGAAGGGGGCCCCTTTTCTGTACATACATCATTAAAAATAATGGCTACACCAGAAGAATTCAATCTATACTTAGTCTTTTCTGTTTTAACAAATCCCTTCTTCTCTAATGAAGATAGGTCATATAGTAGTTGCCCGATACTCACACCATTCGTGGAGGTTTTAATTTTGCCAAAGATATATATATATATATATATATATATATATATATATATATATATATATATATATATATATATATATATATATATATATATATATATATATACTGTATATATATATGCATATATATAAGCATTAATCTACAAATGTCCTTTAATATCCAATTTGCTCTACCTCAGAAATAATATATTTTCATATATGTTACCTGAAAGGGAAATAATATTTAAGGACATTTGTAGCTTAATGCTTGTATATGGATCATAGTGATGTGATAAAATTAATATATATATGTATATATATATATACATTTATTTATTTATTTCCATGATATTGCCTTGTACTATGTATAGCATTCCATGATTTTGATATATTTAATATTCTAGCTATAATGTGTCCTGTGTAATAATAATAAGTGTTGAAATATCATATGCAGTGTAACATCAGATCTCAAAAACATCAGTGATTTACATAACTTAGCGTAGTTTAGAATGAATGATACTTTTCAATAACAATGTAGTATGTGAATGCGCATGTTTTCTGTACTCATGATTTCATATTTTATGTTTTGATTCAGTTATCATTGCGAAAGATAATGCGTTAACAAGTGAGGGAATGGCAGTCGAGTCATGTAAAGTTTTGTCTCATATGAGAAAAAGATGAATGATTTCGCAATGTTTCATGTACTGTTCTAAAAACCATCTTTGGTTCTTTGTCTTGTTTCGAAAGTGTGCCGTTTGTGACTAGCCAGCTGCTGTCTGTTTTGATTGTGTTGAGATTTCGTTAAAAGCTTCGTCCCATACGATTTTCTCCCTGAGTCACATATACCTTTTTTAGAGTAAATGCACATATCTCGATCGATTACGTCATGTTTTGTGAGAGTGACTTGTCCTGATCATGTATTGTTCTGATTCATTAGTTTTGGCCCCAAAACTTTTTGCTCAAGAGGTGATGTCGTCTGATTTTTTAATTTCTAACTGGAATCCAAAAATTTGCTCATTCTGATTTCAGAGACCATTTGTGTGGTTCCCTCTCTCTCTTTCTTCAAAAGAGAGAAATTATTAATGTAAAATATTTATGTGGTCAATGGTATTAATCTTAGCTTTTGAGATCTGAATGTAGGAAAAGTGTGTAACAGTGCCTATCAGAAGTGTGTTTTGTGAATCTCAAGCAGCTGCATTTCAGGTGATTTTCCAAAAGTTTTCACAAGCTTGTGCAAGGTAAAGTGAATTTTACTTACTATTATCATGTTATAATAAGGTATATTGAGAGAATTTTTGCTTTAGTGAAATTATTGTTGGTAAATCTTTTGTATATTTTTGTGTGTTCTCGTGTTTGCAATCTCTTAATTTTTCACATTGTATATATTGGTGATTTAACATTTATTCACTTAGCATTTTAAATATTTCTTGATAATTTAACATTGCATACTTGATTTAATTTTCATTTACTAAGATTTTCTTTTCAAATCTAGAGTAATTTTGATAGTTTAAATTTTGCTTTATTAATTTAATTTCTTGATAAATTACATAGTTTAAATTTTGCTTGATTAATTTAATTTTCTTGATAAATTAAAATTTATGATTTAGCTTTGTTTAATAATTTAATAGAAGAAATAATTAAATTTTGTGTTGTTTTTAAGTAATAGTAAATTTTTCAGGTTGTGAATTCTAGTTATGAATTTTGATTTTAGAAATAAGTTTTTGTATTAAAAAAAACACTGTTTCATTTATTGACTACCAGTGAATAGGATTAATTATGTGCATATGGCAAAGTGATCAACATGTTCTGTTCCTTTAGTTTTGCTGAAGCGAAACAGTTAAAGTTGTTTGATGGAGTGATGGTCTTTTGTTCTAGTATGTTTCTTGTTTAATTGTTAATACCTCACACTTGTTTTGATAAACTTAGTTTGATTTTTCACGTGATAACTAAGTTTTTTAAGGGATCACTGTTACCTTTAGAGCACTCAGACGTAATTTTTAGTGTTACGAGAGTTCAGGTACCTGGCTGAAGTGAGGTCAATCTTTGAATTCTGTGATTAGTTGTGTAATAACCAGGTACTTGGAACTCATTGTGACAATTTATATATATATATATATATATATATATATATATATATATAAATATATATATATATATATATATATATATATATATATATATATATATATATATATATATATATATATATATATATATATATATATATATATATATACTGTATATATGTATAACTAAATCACGAAAATATGGGACGTGATGAATATATAAATAAAGATAAAATCCACGAAGGAAACGGAAACACTGGAGTGCTGCAAGGCCTTTTGACACTAGTCCTTGGAAATACTTATTTAGGAGACTCAAACTTTCTAAGGAAACAGAAAAGTCACTGGAGTGCTGCCGAGACCTTTCAACACTAGTCCTTTGGAATCTGGAGTCGGACAGGCAGTCTGCTCTCCAGCAAAAGTGAAGGACTAGTGTCGAAAGGCCACTAACTCCTTAACAGCACTCCAGTGTTTCCATTGTCAACTTCATGGCCTGGATTTTATCTTTATATATATATATATATATATATATATATATATATATATATATATACATATATATATATATATATATATATATATATATATATATAAATAATATATATATATATATATATATATATATATATATATAAGTTGCGCGGTCTTGTTGTCTACAGTATTACGCTGGCAGGGTGTCGAAACTTCTGCAGCCGAAATTCATCTTTTGCAAGCAAGCTCCATGCACAGATGCAATAAGGTATGTCTGAAGTAGCAAATGACCACCAGTAATCTTTCTCTTCTCATGAATTTCTCTCCATTTTCGGTATTTCCAAATTTTCATTCTCCTAAAACAAAGCCTCATTGTTTCCCACAGCCTAGCACGCACATTTACCCTCATGACTTGTTTCAAGCTCAAATTAAATTAGTTCAGTGATAATAATTAGAGCATTCCCACCATAGTGTTACCATGTGCTAATTAAATCTAATTGATAAATTCCTCCATCGTGCATAAGTAATTTCATGTGAGAGAAAGTCATTAGATCTGAATGCTAACCTGGAATTCTCTTCCAGAATCATGTTATCTGGTTCTTTGAGTGAACCAAATAACCTTAGACGTTTAATTGCCTTCTTGCTACATGCAAGAGTCTTCTGATATTCAGCGGTCCAGGGGTGCTTGACGCAGTTCCCCTTTGCAATCACGTTGCGTTACTCAAAATTATCCAACCAGTCTCAATAGCAGTGATTTTCATTTGCGTGTCAAACTATTTCAGGGCAGTAGCCCTTTCAGATTCAGTTATTTGCTACGCATTGTCTCACTTTTATTGCACATTGTATGTGCCTTGCTTGCTGCTCAGTCAGCCCTTTCATATTAATTTCCTGATTGCTCAGTTTGTAAATAAATTCAATTTAAAATTAATGACTGGTTTTAAAGATGACTTCCACTTCTCTGTTTACTTAGATGTAATATCAAGGTAAGTCAGTTTAGTCATTACATTTATTGTTTATATTCTGTGTACCAGGTGTTGGCTGCTAAGGCAGTTGACAAAAACCCCAGTTTCATTCTACCAACCGGCCTCAGAATGTAACAATATATATATATACATATACATATGTATATATATGCTGTATATATATATATATATATATATATATATATATATATATATATATATATATATATATATATATATATATATATATATGCAGTTCTACAAACACGAGAAATCCGCTGTTTTAAGAGCCAGCATTTTGCTGTAATTTTAAAACTAAAGTTGTTGCAGTAATGGTAGGCTCACGATGCTCATCTCCAAAGAGATTTTTGTATTGTGCTTAAGTTACATTAGTAGGAAACACAAAAATAAACACTTTACTATAATGACCTAGTAGGACCTGATAGCCTCTATACAGGTCATCGACTGAACCCTTGACAGTCTCTATTTGTGCTTCCTCGAGGCATTGATTGTTAAAAAAAACCCCTCATATTACATCACACCGGAGGCGTACCTTCAGGCCCCAAGCAACGGACAACCTTCCTCACAAACGACCCCTTCTCTCGATAACAGCACCACTGATCACGAACAAGTCTCTACGGAACCGTGCCCTTAGATGTCCAGAGTCGCCCAGGGGCTGTCTGATGGGCATCGAAGTTATGCCAAAACGTCATCGACGATGGTAATGAACTACTTGACTGACATAAGCGATGTGCCAGTTATTCAGCGATGAGCCTCAAAGACTGGACATCATAATCATAATATTTACACAGCTCTTTTTAGCTTGATTGGTATATTCTGCCATTATAGAAGCAGATATCTTGCTGACACAAAGGCTCATTTGATGTCAGCTGGAACACTAATTGCACCTCTTTACAGAAGCCGATACTAAACGCACTGCTGGGTCTGATGTTAGCGGTATGCTCTAGTGAAGCCAGGTAAAAAAGTCACAGGTAAAAAAGTCACAGGGAAAAAAAAGTCATATTAATATTTCCGAGACAGTGACCCCCAAGGGTTTTAACCTGGCATGTATCCACCTTTGCGACGTGTTTAGTAAAAGCCCGTTGGGGACTATCGTAAAAACATAAACAAATTACTGCAAATTTTATAAAAATAATGACCCCCTAGAAATATTCTGAATTCTTCCCTGTGACTTTATCACCGGCCACCATAAATTAATGTGACCTTTTTCCTGTGACCTTTTTTTCTAGACAAAATTATGACTTTTTCTGTGACTTTTCTTGTGACTTTTTTCTGTGGCTTTTTTCCTGGCCACCGCTCTAATAAAGTGTCATTCACAGGTAAAATTTTCAAAAACCATTACAGGTCGATTTTCAAGTTGCTGATGCGTCCCTGTTTTTTGGTGCTGTATCAAAAGTGTGACCTGTTGGATAAACCAAACAAAAATGGGGATGTGACATTGGATGATTCACGTATAAGAAAACCTTCCCGTATAAGAGAAATATACCGCCACGGTAAAGCCTCCAGTACATAGTGAGAATCAAAACAGATATTTGGTGAAAGAAAGGGAAGATTGACAAGAATTATGACCAGTTACCCGAGAAACCAAATTGATGAGTTTGGAGAGCCTAGGATAAAATCAGTGATGGAACAAATACTATGTTCTGGATGACGACAAGGAAACTAGAAAACGCCTTAGAAAAGTTGTTTTTCGAATAATAAAGACGATAATGAGGCTAAACTTGTGAAAAATTAGGAATGATTCAGAAAAACTTAGAAATCAAAAAGCTTACCATCAACGTCAGTATAAGCTCATACGAGGTTTCAATACTTCTTTCATCTTCATACTTGTATTTATGCATGCCAACCTGCAACTCATATTATTGATTGACGTCGCAAAATCAAAGCAGAATGATTTTGCCTTTATCAAGATTAAAAAGTCAATAAAAACAAAGATGGACGCGTATCTCTAAGTTCTTTAATATTCTGATGGGTTTGTTTTTATTTATTTATCAATGGGAAAAATGTTTTTACGTTGAAAGCCTTGACCAGGTTGATGAATGTTTATGGGTAAAATGCTGGGAGCGCTATTCTTGATTACAAGCTCTGGAAATCTTTTGAAACCAGATATGCGTATAACGCTTGCCACCATATTGCATAAAATGCCCTCAAATCAAATTGTGAAAGAAAGACTAATGTAAATTACCTGTTATCAGAATGTCTTGGACAGCTGCCCAGGAAGTCTTTTAATATAAAGAAAGCAGATAAAAATCAGTGTTGGAAATAGTATGTCTGAAATGGAGAACTCAAACGTTTAAACATGTGAACCTCATAATCTCCCAGGTAGAATAGTCCTCTTACCGGTGAAATAACCTGAGTTCGATCAAAAGGGAAGATTCACTGAGCCTTTTTTAAACTGAACAGTGAATTATGTACTTGGCAGACAGCTGACGGCGTTGGGTCGTAGTCAGCAAGAGTGGACTCCACTCTTGTACTGGCTGTTTTCGACCATTTCGTACCTGGCTCAAATGTTCGAGTATTTTGTTATTCATCAGGATTTTTTTTTAGCATAATTTCGGTAAAAATAACGAACCGTAATTCCCTACTTTATCGAAACTATATGGAAACTCAATAAATTTAAGATTCTTACCTGGTCATTTCAGAATCACAAAGGAGAATTACGTCGATAGTTACATGGCTGTTTTTTTTTGGAGTATTTAAGGAATGTACACGCAGACACGTGTGCGGGAATTCCACACACACACACACACAATGCCAAACTGAAATGTTAGTACCCTAGTGATCCCATGATGACTAACAAGCGGAAAAACCATGTAATTGCGAGTAGATATATCAAGCAACTTACGGTGCGGTACGTCTTTTGTATTTCTATCTCCATTGTCATTATTGTAAAATGATTTATGTAATTATTACCATTGTATCTAATATTATGCCAGCTTTCCAACCATCTATGTATGATCTTCAGTCAAATGTTTCGAGTGTAATCAGTTCGTATGTATAATTTCTGTCTGTGAACAAACAAAATGCTTGAATTTAACTTCTTTCTCTTTCAAAATCACAAAGGAGAATTACGTCCCCAGTTAGCTGTTTATTATTTTCAGGGAATGTAGCGCGCACGTAGCATTGCCTTTATCCGCGATGACTCCCGCACGAAACTGCTCGACACAACTTCCGTACGTCTTTTGTAAGTTTTTGTAAATAAATCAGTAACTGTTGCATCTATTGTTATGCCAGCTTTCCAACCATATCTTCAGTCAAATGTTCTGTCATACCTCTGTCTCAACAAAAAATGCTAAAAACCCCTATATTACAAATAAATCAGTAAACTGTAGCCTTGTTACAGGAAAATAACAAGATATCGAATAGTTAACAGAATTCGGCAGCATTACATCGAGTCAGTTGTTGAACACTTAGTTGCTGAAATAACAAATCTAATAAATTCTGTAAAAGAAATAAAAGCTGATATGGGAAGGTGGCCTGTTTAGTTTGATCCTACATTTATACAAATGTGATCCGTCATATAACACTAAAGAGAGAGAGAGAGAGAGAGAGAGAGAGAGAGAGAGAGAGAGAGAGAGAGAGAGAGAGAGAGAGAGAGTTCCTTATCTTTTTAATTGTGGCGAAAAATACAAGTATTTAGATAACGGCAGATTGTTCTGATGTGTAGGTGTTAATCAATACTATAGCAGTACTATCAGCGAAAAATGTTAGTGAATCACTTAAAAGGCTTCATGAAAATCGAAGAAGTTCCTTTGGCAGTTTTAGTCTTGAACTGTATGCTATATTTAGCAGCAACTCGATGATTGAAAATTGGCACTAACGCTGTATGTTTCGTGTCTGATCCATACTATTTTTAAGAAATACAATTGCCTTAAGAAGCGTTATCAGGAGGACAGCATCCATCTCCAGTCACTTAAAAACCTATGTTGTTTCTTGTCACAGACTCTCGGTTCCGGAAGTAAACTTTAAATCGCATTATCGTAGTTTTAATCAGTGGCAGCAATAAACATTCCTGCATCATTTTGTTTTATCTTCAGACAAGAGATGAAATAATTTTTCTTATTCAGTATTCAGAGAAGCTCGCTTTGTATATCATCTTGTTTTGTTTTCATTTTATATATTTATAAACACCACGACAACTGGTTTCAGATAAGCGTCTTTTGACATCTGAAGACGACGGATGTAAATTTTAAAGAAAATTTTAAGCTGACTGAAAACATCACAAACAAGGAAAACATGATTGACAATTGGATGTGATACACTAAGTTTTCAAAAATTGGTCTGAGAGAGAGAGAGAGAGAGAGAGAGAGAGAGAGAGAGAGAGAGAGAGAGAGAGCTGTGATACACTCACACAACGGAGTAAATTATCTGAAAGCAATTTCCTTTTCTACTTCACCGACGTCCCACCGTCTTGTGCCACATCGAATCGTATATATTATTCATTGGCAGAAAAAATTTTTTCAATTTGATTGCCTGAAGGAATTATTGTAGCAGAACGTATTTTAATATCTAAGTCATCTAAGTAATAATAGAAATTATATCAGATCTTTCACGGCACGAAAAAGATCTTTCAGATTTTTTCCCAACGTTCCTTTTTCTTACTATAGTGAAAATCTGCTAATAACACCTTTCCTGTCAGAAAATAATGTTGTACACGTCAGTCACTGAAAGGGCTCTGAGCCTAGTTAAAATGGCAATAATAATTAAAGTCTATGAGGGCAGACTATCTACACGCAAGGTGTTTGTATTTACAAATGGAGGATAAACTAGTCTTACCACTCTCACCTTCCCTTAGAGAATGTTGGAGAATGAGCACTTCTATTTCTTAGTTGTAGAAGACTTATATTCTTAATATTAAACATACAATGAAAAGAGGAAATAACACGAAAAAGCGATAACCTTAATGTTATACGAAGTACTTCCATAGAAGATATGAAAACTGGAGCAAGAATGGAGTTGCACAGTCTGGCTAAGATTGGAAATAAACAAACACAGCCGTAGCAAGAAGAGACTCACTCAGGAGGAGGACTCTCTTCTTCAGGTAAAGCCATCACGGTCGATGGAAAAGAAGTGGCAATGAAAGTAACAGAAGGGGAATTTAGAAATAAAGGAAGCGCTGGGTCATTGATCACACAAATTGGATTTTGATTCATTTCTTTGGGATTGGAAAAGAATTGCTTTTTGATTCAATTCCTTTTGGGAAAAGAAATGAATTGTTTTTGGATATCGTTGTTTATGGACAACATTCAACTGGAAAAAACAAATATCGAAATAAGTCTAAAAATTTTTTGAGGAAAGGTTTAACACTCTGAAAAGAGGGATTATCAAAATTAAGCTTAAATGTAACAAGATTACAATACCTTCAAAAAAGAAATCTCAGTCGACATAAAGAAAAAAGATTCTTAATAACGTTATACAGCATGGAGGGCCAAGAATTATGTTACGTTTGCACTTTGGTGAAAAAATTATTGTGGTCTGTTAAACTTGTGGTAGGAATATTAAGTTCCGAGATAAAAAAAACTGTATTTGAATTAATAAATGATAATGACGGACGATCAGAGCTAAAGGAAGATGTTCTTGCCACTGGCTAAGTTTTACATTAATTATAAGAAAGTGCAACAAAACTTTCTTATGTTTACTCTTAATATAAGCAACTCTTCTTGGTTTAGTTTTTCTTTGTATAACTAGAGGGGCATTGGCAATTTGGGCGAAAAGAGCACTAAGTTGCAGGTGTTAGCGAGTCTCTTTGTTTTTAAGATTTCAATAAACTGGTTGCCGAATAGGAACAAGGTATCTGTTGCCCTTTCATCATGGCTGGGGTGATATGGATCAGGTCTAGAACCTATCCCGCTGGGATTTATTCAATTCTAATTTGGCCACCATATTATTCAAATCCCTTCATTAGATCAGCTCTTAATTGAGTTGACCACTATACAAATCGTTACTGTACCCTAATCTTGTGATCATATAGCTAAATATTTTTCTATCTATATTCATGTATTTCTTTAATAGAGGTGGTAGGGTATTCAGTTTTCTTTCCTTGGTAATGTCCTATTCTCTCATTGTTCAATGTTCGATTTATCATGTCTCAATATTTATTAATTACTCCTAAGCTCCTAATTGACTATACTATTAGTGCCTCTGTGTTATTTTTTTAATGCTTTATCATCAAGCCATTTCGGGTATGTTTTGAATTTTTTTTAATCTCATTAAGTTTATTCTTTGAACACTTTATGTTCTCCTTTATGCTAAGAGACCTTTAGTGTCGTTCGTGGAAAAGTATCATCTAGGTAAGGCTGGACGTTTCTTCTTAATTCTCTTCTTGATTCGGGATAATTGGATAAAATCTACACTAAACACAACTTTCAATTTGTACTTTATAAGTTCTACTTACGATACAGCTCTTAAACTATTTCGGGGCATATCTTACACGGCTGTCCACTTTAAGTCTTTAATCATCAGCGAGGCTTAGTCATAGTAGTTTTAATATTGCACACAATTATCATAATCTATATGTTTTAGGAACTCATTCAATCCAAGGGCTCAATACTGTCTGCGTGAGGTTTTTTCGTTGGAGTTGATTAATTTTTTGGCAAGATGTTGCGCCTTTTAAAATGTTCAGCTTGCTGCTGTTTCAATAATATCCGATAGAATGAACAAGTTAGATATTGGTTGAAAAGTCTCTAGAGATCGTGTACGCCCTTTGTTATCGATGCAACATTTTCTCAATCTCTTGAAAGTAACAGTGGTTCAGGTTTTTTTTTTTTTTTTTTTTAATTTACCGCTTTTTCAGTAGGCGCTATGGAAAACAGGTCAACATTACATAGGTTTTTCTTGCTTTCCTTTATTTTTCCAGAAATAGGTTTCCATGTTCATTATTCTGAAACTTCTTAGCTTTTCCATTGGGGGTTCAGAGTTAAAGATACATAATTCACTTGGCTTAAAACAATAATATATGCTTTCTGTTCTTTCATTAAAGGATTTTGCAAATTGATATAAAAGTTTATTTACCTTTTCTGGGAGTTCTTTTAATGTATTTTCCAGACGTTGCGACGTTCGTCTGGGTTTAACGAGAAAAAAGTTAAGTATACCTTAGTTTTACCAGACCACTGAGCTGATTAACAGCTCTCCTGGGGCTGGCCCGAAGGATTAGACTTATTTAACGTGGCTAAGAACCAATTGGTTACTTAGCAACGGGACCTACAGCTTATTGTGGAATCCGAACCACATTAATGAGAGAGAGAGAGAGAGAGAGAGAGAGAGAGAGAGAGAGAGAGAGAGAGAGAGAGAGAGAGAGAGAGGGGAGGTGTTTAATCTGGGGTAAATGAAGGTCAGGTGTACAGTATAAAAGATTTTAAGTTTAAGACAATACAGGTGCAAGATGAATATGTAATCAGTCCTAGAAGAATGATAATAAATATTTAAAGTTCTTTTTATATTTTTGTTAAGTTTATCAACATGAATCAAAGAACTATTGCTCAAATGAAACCATAATTTACAAAGTAAGTAACTTACAGCATGGAAATTTTTACAACGTGTTTCTGATTTGTTTTGATCCGAGCTCCGACGTTCATTGTTTTATGTTCTCGTTGTCATTTTTATGAAAGCTTGTATCCATGAAAGGATATAAAAGGTTTCAATTTAGAATTATATATATATTATATATATATATATATATATATATATATATATATATATATATATATATATATATATATATATATATATATATATATATATATATATATATATATATATATATATGTGTGTGTGTGTGTGTGTGTGTGTGTGTGTGTGTGTGAGTGTGTGTGTGTGTGTAACAGAGATCTGGGTATCGAGGGTGTGCATCTTTTTCGACAACACTTGGGAGTGATTAGAAAGTCATTTGAACGACGTTCCCATTAATTAGAGAGATGCTGGCGATTGCTGACATTCGAGACTGCAAGCGAGATCCTAGGAAAGAGAGCAATCTTGTGACGGGTATGCAGCTAGGTGACGGTAGTGATTTAAGAAATGCTTAATTTAATGGCAGTGATTTAAAAATGTTTTGTCAATAGCAGCGATTAGAAAAACAGTTAGACGACATTACCGGCCTTATCCTTCGAACAACATTTGTCGGTTATTAGAGAAACCCTCAGTTAGCATCACTGACCCCAGAGAGGCAGTGTTCGTAATCTTAAGGGTAAACCAACCACAGTTCCCACTATTTAGCTTCGGATATATATAAATACACACACACACACACACACACACACACACACATATATATATATATATATATATATATATATATATATATATATATATATATATATATATATATATATATATACATCCTATTTCCCGTTATATCTCCCCAACATAGGACCACCTTGACGAGGTGAGGGGCTCTTGAACCCAAGGAATTTGTTCCCGGGTTCGAGACCAAGAGTCCTATATATTTTTTACATACTCATTTGATTTAAATTTGTGGAATTTTCCACTTTTGGTGAAATTGATTGGACCTGATAAATAGAAAAATATATATCTGGGACTGGGTTTGTAATTATATCCAAAGATAAATAGTGGTAACTGTGGTGGGATTATCTACTACCTGATAATGTTTGGACCTAAGAGATATCTTATCGATGACTCAAGGGCAGAACTATTCTGCAGGGCTAGACTGCGGATTCCAGGGGTTTCTGGTTCTGGGGATAGGACTCTTGACATTCTATCCGGTTTGACCATTATATGACTAGGGTGGGGATGATTGTATTCTTGTAATACTCTCAGCCCCAACAAGTGGGTTTGGCTTACACTTGGGTCACTTGAATTGTGTTGTGCCATCCACTGTGGGGTACGGTTGGGGGTGGACATTTGGGAGTCGGCTCTCACTTGTGCCATTGGTTGAAGGTTTTCAGGTTTAATTTCTTTTTATTCGATCTTTATGAGTAGTAGCTACAAAGATTCGAATACCCGTGGGCCCTCTGATGATAATGTTTCAGAACAGTTGACAACAGCTGTGCCCTCCTGGGACAACCTAAATTTGGAAAAATCTAGGAAACCTTCTCAAGTAATTACATTGGAACCTTATGTTCCACCACAGAGCAAAGGGAAATTGACCAGAAATATATGTGAAATAGGACCAGGAATGTTTGAAACCTTTTATGATAAATATTCGACTTTTAATCTGGAAAATTCTAGTTGAGACCATTTTAATGTGTACAGAGACGTTCTCAAGTGTTGTGGCCGAGAGCTAAAGACATCATCTAAAGGACGAGGAAAACTGACAGTAGAATCGACCTCAGTAAAATAAAGTGAAAAATTGAAATCATTATCGCATCTCAGAGGAGTTAAAGTAGACTGTGCAGTACATGCTATTTGGAATTATTCCAACTGATGGCATACTCGGAGGAGAAGCCGGAAGAAGAATTAAAAGATCAAGGTGTGATTAGAATTGAAAGAATGAAAAACATCAATGGAGCTTTAGTTCCACTTCCAAATTTAATTATTACTCGGTCTCCTAATATAATAAAAGCAGCCTAGTTATGTTTGAAAATTAAGCAATATATCCCAAGACCAAGGACATGTTTTCATTGTCAAGAATTTTGACATATGTTAGGGTCTTGTAAGCAGAGCTACAAGGCAAGCCTGCCACATGTCTTAAAAGTAGTGAACCAGAGCATGGTGTACGTAATAAAGAAGCAAGATGTATACAATTGTGGAGACAATCATCCATCATCTTCACTTAGTTGTAATGTGTACATCATGGAAAAAGAAATCCAAACATTAAGGGTTACTGAATGTATCACATTTAGAGGCAAAAGAAAGAGTACTGAATCGGTATGTTAGACCTGGAATATCCTTTTCCAGTGTTGCTGCCAACCGAAGAAGAAATATAAATGCTACCAGAGGTGCGTCCCTTGGCAATGTAAAGGGAAGATCAGTGGCAACCTGTACTTGTGCTTCTTTGGAGGCTGTGCCAGTAGTTTCTGGCACTCCTGCCCCTTCAGAGGCAGCACCAGTGGTTTCTGGCACCCCTGCCTCTTCGGAGATGGTGCCAGTGATTCTGGCACTCCTTCCTCTTTGGAGGTGGTGCCAGTGATTTATGGTGCTCCTGTGTCTTTTGGGGGTGGTGTCAGTGATTTCTGGCACTCCTGCCTCTCTGGAAGCAGTGTCAGTGATTTCTGGTGCTCCTGCCTCTTCAGTGGCAGTGCCAAGGATACCTGGCACTTCCATCTCTCTGGAGGCTGTATTATCAGCATTTAGTGCTTGTGTCTTCCTAGAGCCTTCACCACCTGTAACTGGTGTTTCTGACACTTTGGAGGATGCACCAACTTTTTGTGACCCTCACACCAATACTCATGCAGCACCAGCTTTGTCTAGTGTTCCTGAGATTGATAACCCTCTGAAAAGGAAGGCAGCCATAAATAATCGGTCTCCTTCTGGAAACAAGAAGGGGCAGGGCAATAAGATGAAAGCACTTAAAAAAGGCTCTGGTTTAAAACCCTCAAAAGCAAAGTCGAATTCATCAATCTTCTCCAGTGGAACTGTCAAGGATTAAGAGCGAAATGGGAAGAAGAAAGGCTGCTCATATCAGACATGTCTACTGTATGTATAGCTTTGCAGGAAACTGTTTGGTAATAATACATGTCCCAGCCCATGAGAGTATACATCCTATCATTCCCCTTATAATTATAAATATAGGAAGTCATGGAGGTGCAGCTTTACATATTTGTAATGACACCCCACAAAATCCTATTGGTGTCCAGTCTACACTGCAAGTGATAGGTGTGCAGATCCATTTGCAAAGAAAATATGCAGTATGCTCTCTCATATCTACCACTAGTGAAGTCTTCCCCATTGATGATTTTAAATCCTGTATTCAACAGTTACCACGTCCCTTTGTTCTTCTGGGTGATATGAATAGCAGAAGCCCTCTTTTGGGTGACACCATCACCAGCCAAAGAGGAAGGTGCCTGTGTTCCATCATAGAGAGTGAAAATGTGGGAATCCTCAACACTGGGGAATCTACACATTTTCACGTTCAAACAGGCACATTATCAGCAATTGATTTATCTACATGCAGTGATGACCGCCTTATTGATTTTAATTGGAGAGTGATAAATGATAGATTTACCAGCGACCATTTTCCAATAGTGGTGAATGTAGCTTCAAGTCCTCCATCTTCAAGGATACCTAAATGGAACACTGGTGAAACTGACTGGGCAACATGCCAGGAACACAGATCAATAGATGCCTCTGCTGATGACTTTCCCTGTGTGTAGATGATGCTCTTGATTTTTTTACTACAATTGTTTTCTCAGCTGGTCTTCAATCTATACCTAGGACTTCAGGTATATTTATCCTTTGACCAGTTCCCTGGTGGACTCGTAAATGCCAAGAAACTCACAGAAGTATGGGGTCAGCTTTCACAGATACCACAGACAAAAATGTGATTATTACCGTGTTGAATTTCGAAAAGCAAGAGCTTATTTCTACATGGAAATTAAAAAGGCATAAAAGGAATCTTGGACAATTCATATCTTCACTAAATTCGAAACACTTGACTTTACTTTGGAAGAAAGTTAGAAAAATAGCACAAAAATTTACTTCTTGTCAACCTCCAGTTATGAAGGTCAGTGGTTGTGAAGTAGCAGATCCCTGGTAAGTGGCAAATGAGTTTGCTAATCATTTTCCAAATGGTGCAAAGCAAAATTATGACAGACCCTATTCAATTCAAAGAAGGCTAATGGAACAGGTAGAAATTGATTTTAATGCATCAAGGAATGAACAATACAATGTACCTTTTACTATGAAGGAATTTGAATCATCCTTAAGTAACTGTAATGAATCAGCTCCTGGACTGGATGATGTAGCATATTCAGTGATTAAGGACACCCCTGAAAACACCAGACTTTTCATATTAAGCCTTATTAACAGAATTTTCCAAGAACATATCTTCCTAAGCTTTAGGAGATGTTAAAAGTATGCAACCCACAACTGATGTATTTGTTCAAATGGGATCTTCAGTATGTGAAACTTTTGCTAACAAGCAGCATCGCATCACTGTTTTCTTTGATCTTGAGATGGCAAATGATGCAACATGGAGATATGGCATTCTGAGGGTTCTTTATGAATGTTACCTGAGAGGCAACTTGCCAATTATTGTCAAGGCATTTTTCAAGAATTGAATATTTCAGGTTCAAGTTGGAATAACAATGTCAGATTTATTCACCAAGAAGGAGTGCCACAAGGAAGTGTTTTAAGTGTAACCTCGCTCACATTAGCAATCAATGGGGTTTCCCCCCAAAAAAAGAAAGATTCCACCAGATGTAGCTTATACTCTTTTTGGTGACGACCTTTCGATATCTTTTGCAGTAACAAGGATAGCAGTGGCTGAATGCCGCCTTCAGCTCTGCATTGATAATACAGTAAAGTGGGCTGAGATGAATGGTTTTAGATTTTCTGCTAGTAAAACGGTAACCATACACTTTTGCCATAAGTTAAGTATATCTTAGTTTAACCAGACCACTGAGCTGATTAACAGCTCTCCTAGGGCTGGCCCGAAGGATTAGATTTGTTTTACGTGGCTAAGAACCGATTGGTTACCTAGCAACGGGACCTACAGCTTATTGTGGAATCCGAACCACATTATAGCGAGAAATGAATTTCTATCACCAGAAATAAATTCCTCTTATTCTTCATTGGCCGGTCGGAGATTCGAACTCGCGGCCAACAGAGTGGTAGCTGAGAACGGAACTCGCTCGCCCAACGAGGAACACTTTTGCCATAAAAGAGGATTCCATCCTGATCCAGATCTGTTCATACATGGGCCGAGAATCCCATGTGTTGGTGAAACAAGGTTTCTTGGATTGACTTTTGATAGCAAGCTGACTCGGATTCCACATCTGAAGTATATCAAGACAAAATACTTGAAAGCACTAACTGTGGTGAAGGTTCTGTCTCACACTTCGTGGGGTTCAGACCAAACTCAGATGAGACTATACAAAGCCTTGGTCTTGTCAAAATTAACTTATGGGTGTGACGTGTACACTTCAGCAAAGCCTAATAACCATAAAATGCTCAATTAAATCCACCATGGATGGAGGAGTAAGATTGTGTACAGGAGCATTTAAATAATCTCCCACTGAGAACATGCTGGTAGATGCTGGTGATATGCCTCTGGATTAAGTTTTTGACCAACATTTGTATCATAAATAAAAGTCATTGGCAGTTTTATGAAAATCACCCCAAGCAACCTCAGCCTTTTGCTTTTAGAGTAAAATATATAATCAGACAGTTAGATATGCCTAGGATGGAGACTTTACCTGCAAGGTATTCAGTTAGCCCTCGCTGGAACCTTCAAGAGGTAAAATTTTGTAGATATATTTATTTTACTAAGGCAGAAATGTCCAATGAGGCAATGCAGTCAATCTTTTTAGATCATTCCTTACAACATGATAACTCCGTTGCAGTTTTCACGGATGGCTCAAAGTCAGATGCTGGCGACGGCTTTAGTGGCCTTTCCTGTTATAGAAAGAAGCGGGAGATTGTCATCCGTTGCATCTATTTTTACAGCAGAATTGCATGCAATTTTAAAGGCCTTAAAGGAAATTTTAACTCAGAATAGAAATAATTTTAATATATATTGTGACTCAAGAAGTGTTCTTTCAGTCGTTGGAATCTTTCAACTCTTTAAACCCTTTGATGGGAGAAATATTGGAATGTCTGCTTTAAGTGGAAAGAAGAGGTAAAGAAATAAATTTTTGCTGGCTGCTTTCCCATATTGGGGTGGTAGGGGACGAGCAAGCTGATCAACTTGCTAAGTCAGCAGTCACCTTCCCCGAACCCAGAAGATGTCTACTACCACATCGGGACATATATCCACTAGTAGTGGAGAAAATTTAAAAGATTTGGCAGTGCTAGGGGAAAATATTTTAACGAATCAAAAAATGTGCAGTATTACGTCATCAGTGTCTCCTTGGTCATATCCTTATACGCCAAGGAGACAAGAAACAATGTTGTGCAGGTTGAGGATTGGACATACAAGACTCACTCATGGGTTCTTGATGTCTCGTGAAAATCCTCCATTCTGCGATGCCTGTATTGTGCCCTTGACTCTGAGACATTTGCTGGTTGAATACCCCAGTCTTGGGAATCTTAGAGATAGGTTCCTCTCTTGGGGATGGGACAGAGACGAAAATTTTATCCTCGCTACAATTATCGGTGAGGGTTGTAATGTAGGGCAGTTGTGTGCCTTTATCAGGGAGGCAGACCCCTCAATAAATTTTAAATTGTACACATATGCAATATTTATTTATGTATAGGTAGTATATGTGAAAAGATATGAATATATATATATATATATATATATATATATATATATATATATATATATATACATACATACATACATACATACATACATACATACATATATACATATATATATATAATATATATATATATATATATATATATATATATATATATATATATATATATATATATATATATATAATTTGTTTTCAGATATTTGTCATATGAAACTACTTTCAAATTTATTTATTTTTTAGTTTCCTATTCTAATTTATTACTGCGTCAATAACCTAGGTGTTGTAACGCCAGTTTTAGTAGTTGTAATCAATCAGTCAACCAGTCACGTTACATGACCTTGCTAGTCGGTCTAGACTTTAGATTAAACTGGCCATGTGCCAGCACAGGCTATAGTGTTTGCTCAACAAAGAAAAAGTGATAACAGAGACATTCAAGATAAAAACGCTGAATCAAGAGTGGAACAAGTTCAGAGGTTTTGACAAAGAAACACAGAGGGCTTACTAACAGATATTTGATAAATTGTAAACTCAACCGTTGGGTACAACATAATTTAGAGTGTAATTACGAAGGGACATCTGCCAAATGAAACGGTAATATTTCAGCCATTTTCACACGTAAAAGAGTTTGCGATAACCAGTAATATACCAACATATTTCCAAATGATTCTGGAATACTGCTTCATGGTTTGAGGAGATCCTTCATCATTATGAGTTAGAGAATAATCTTGATAAATAATTTCTCATTTCTTAAACGAAATGTCTCAGAGAGTTACCGATTACCTTCAGCATAAAAATTTGGCAGGAGAGTTTCGGTGAGAAGAGGGATCGTAAGCAGAGAGGATTAATTAATTTTCAGAATAAAACTCGGTTAATCGGAGAACACAAATGAAATGGCCGGGCAAAACTCCAAGAGGAAATGAAATAAAGGAACTGGAAGGACAGCGTTTTGTCGAAAAGTGACAAATATGGTTGATTTGTAAAGAGAAAGTGGAACAAGATGAAAGTGTCCTTGGTATTAAAAGTTTTGACATATCTCTCCTCAATGACTACATGCAGTGTATGGGCGTAGTTGTAAATCATGCATTTGTCTAAGAGGTCATTCGAGGCCGGACACATACGAAGATACGATCGTGAAAAATATTTCTTGATGAATTTAAGAAGTTGGGAACTATTATAGTTTTGAATGTGATGTTTGTCTGAATATCAGATGTAGTAGTTTAAAGATTTCTTGAAACTAATAAGTAAGTGACCCTTAGCAATTTCAAGAGCCTAATTCTCTTATACTGATGATGCACTACGGATTTATTTTGATTATCAGTGACGCAATTACTTTGGTGTCCATGTACTCATCGAAATACTTTTTAACATGGAAATAAACTGAATTCTTTACGAAAATTATACTTGGCTGTAGAATAATGTGGAGCCTCGAAGAAATAATGTTTGACTAAAGAGAGGCCTGACCCGTCTTGTTGTCAAATTACATTTGTGTATTAGAGAGGATGGAGTACTAAGCAAATGCTACAGTAAAAACATAAGTAAATTTGAATTATGTTTACCTGCAAAAGTTATTGAAAATACTTTCATACCAAGAGTTAGGGTGCATCCACACTACAATAAAAATGTCATAAACTCACGTCAGCAACCTTGACGAATTTTGGATAATTCCATGAACCACCAATCTGGACTAGCACTGGGTTGCTGACGTACTGTACTGACATTATAAGACTGAACATCCATCTAACCGTTATTACCATGGTTCAAGCGATTTACAAGGTTTTTCGTCGCTACCTTGGATCTTTACCTAGGGGCTTGGGCGCACTCAGAATCTAGGCATTCATTTCCCAATACTTTAGTACGAAAGGAAGTCAGCCGAGAAGCGAGAAATAATCCTCTTTCCCCAATGATATTTCAAAGACAGAATCATATAGTGTGGACGACTTGATGTCTGTGAAAGTAATTGAAACAATTCTTTCCAACATTACCACAGAAAGGTCTCAAGTCTGCCGCCCGTATGTCTGCGACGGTATCTACACCGTGTTGTGCTTTAGTGTGAACGCACCCTTAAACGCAGTCTATACAAGACTTCTTGCACACTACCGTGAATCAGACAAAAATTAATTCTTGAGCAAAATGTCGAACAATTTTGCAAACGCTCAGTGTATATTTGAAGAAATGAAATTTCTAGCAATATTTTAATATTACCCGCTCACCCAAATACCTTTCTGAAGGAACATATCGAATGAAAAATCTGTCTAAGGTTTCATCTCGCTGAGAGAATACTATTGATCTCATTTCCTTTATATTTCGTTATGGTCTTGAAACAAGCTTAATCTTCGTAAGAGCTTTGTTTCATATCTGCCCAGACTACCCTGAAAATGCAGCTATTGCTTGTTTTTATACACTACTTTATTTTTAGTGCTGTCAAGGTCTAATTCTTTAAATGGAATTTCGTAACAGTAATGTTTCCTTGTCAGTAGAAGTTGTGGATAATTTAGAGCCGATAATTAACGGTAATAATCAAGTAAAAACTTATATATATATATATATATATATATATATATATATATATATATATATATATATATATATATATATATATATATATATATATATAATATAGGAAGGGACAAACGTCAGACTTTAAGACATTTCATAGGAAAAATATGCTTCAAGAAAAAGTCAATACAGTTCTGAGAAACCTTTTTAACATGTTTTATACATAATATGCAAGGGAATCAATGGTACTGAATTTGAAGAAAGGTGCCTAGATTAAAAGGTATTTAATTATTTTCATCTCCAGAGACTGAATCCTTATACGATCCGCCCGAAAAAATTTAGTTGGATCAAGGGAACGAAAATGTCAGGAGGTAACGTGAATCTAAATCGAGCTTAGTTCTTTAAATAATGCAAGGGGACTGATGCAACTGACACAATGAATAATTCAGAGAGGAGTCTATCTACAGCGCCTTGCAGTGAAATTTAAATGTTATGAATCTTAGGAGTATTTTCAAAGTTTGTGAATCTTGACTGGGAACGATGATAAAACTTATGAAACAAATCTATACTCGACGGAAAGGAGGGCTATAGTAAAATATAGCATACTGGGATCATTACGTTAAGCGTCAGAGGAGCAGGTTGGCGAGAGACTTTTTACTTTTTGTGTGCATGATTTACGTTCGGTAACTATTTTGACGAATAAGTTACAAGAAGAGGTTGCAAGACATTCGATATAATTTCTCACAAGAAAGAATAAAAGCTATAAAATGAGAAATCAATGCTCGGTTGCGACGGGAAGACTTCCTCTTCCAAACATAGGCGATAAACATTTTGGAGGAAGTTCAAACCGCAGAAACTAGAGAGAAAGGTTGAAAATGTTAGCTGGACGAAAACCTGAGAGTAATGCTAAGTTCACACATTCACGTATCAAGTCACGCATGCGCACGCACAGCCGGAATTTGTGAAACTTGCGCATATGCGAGAAAATAAGCCCCACCTAACTGGATACGTGTCACGGGACGATGTGCGCAATGCATGCGTATTATAGTGCGCCGCAAATGTACGCACGGCGTAAGGGTGACGTGACGCTTACCGACAAGCGGCGGTGCAGGCAGAAGTAGTGCGTGACAGAGCACATAACACCAACGTACGTATACCGTATGTGTTGCGTTCTGCATAACTGAGTTACGCAAACGTCACGTTGGCCCCACGTACTGCAGGGGTTAAACCCCAGCTATATAAGGGCCGGCAGTTGCACATGTGAGGCTAGTCAATGCCGTAACACCACAGCGTCAAGACATACTACCAACGTGCTGAAGCAACATGGACAACATAGCTGAAGTGCGTCAACTTATAGCTATAGCAAGTAGGGATAGAACAGAAATATTGCCATATGTCATTGAATATGTGCACGTCATGTTATTGCTGGAGATTGCAATGATTGCTGCAAAGCACACAGACCAGAAAAAAAGGCGGCCAAGGAGGGTGTGGGCGTGGCCGTACCTGCAGAAAAGGATGGAGCAAGGTCATTATGACAACCTGATGGAGGAGTTGTCAACCGAAGCCCCAGACCTGTAAAGAAATTTTACCCGAATTGACGAAACCCATTGAGCCAGGCCTACGTGTTGCTATCACCCTACGCTTCCTCGCTACAGGTGATTCATACAAGAGTCTGCAATATTCGTTCCGGGTAGCCCACAACACCATTAGTCACATCGTACCAGAGACCTGCAGGGCCATTGTTACTGCCTTCGGGGATGAGGAACTGCAGGTGCCACAAACACCTGAAGCGTGCCAGGAGGTTGCACAGGGTTTTGAGGAACGATGGACCTTCCCTCGCATAATTGGAGCTATAGATGGGAAACACATTAGGCTCCGTAACTCTCCCAAGGGCGGTACCCATTACTTCAAGTACAAGAAGTTCTTCTCCATGGTATTACTTGCAGTCGCTGATGCTTCGTACAAGTTCCTATACATCGACGTGGGTGCCACTGGGTCAGAGTCAGACGGTGGTGTATTTGCCCAGACCCGACTGGCAGAAATGCTGTTGCAAGAGGAAGCAAATCTTCCCCAACCGGATGCCCTGCCAGGTCAACCTAATGGATCTCCTGTGCCCTACTTCCTAGTTGGCGATGATGCCTTCCCCCTGATGAATTACCTTATGAAGCCCTACCCCAAAAGAGGACTTAGCAATGAGTAACGGATTTACAACTACAGGTTAAGTAGTGCACGCAGGACGGTGGAGAACACCTTTGGGATTCTGGCAAATAGATTCCGAGTATTCCACACTGCAACATGCTTGAAGCCTGACCATATAGAGCCATTAGTGATGTCCGCATGTGTTCTGCATAATATGATCATAAGAAGAAATGCACGAAGACAAGAAGGAGATCAGGAGCACCCCATCACACATGCTGTCATCCCTGGTAGCTGGAGGAGTGACCCGTCCTTAGGAGCAGCCCTTCCAACCGTGACCGGCAACACTGCAACGAGGGATGCAAAGGAACAGCGTAACATGCTGAAGGAATACTTTTCATCAGCTGAAGGCTCCGTGCACTGGCAGGAGAACATGATTTAGTTACTTTCCTGCATACCTGATTGTTGTAATTACTTAAATGTCTGTTCCTGCATTTATTTTGGACTTATTTAAAATTCAATAATGTATTAATTCAGGATTATTTTGCCCTGTGTATTTGTGTACTTCTGTTTGTTTTAGTTGATTTAATAAAAGATATTGCTCAAATCCATGATATATTACTCTCATCAATACTTGGCAATTGGGAAGAGGATAGAGCGGGACATGACATTGCAAATGTATGTTTAATCAATATGAAACAAACATACATATAAATAAAAGAAAGAAGATGTAGTTATTTTGCCCTTTTTAATAGTTTCTTAACATGGATTCTATTCTGATATGATAATTCTATAATTTTTGAAAGTACCTTCTCTTAACATTGTTTCTATTCTGATGTAATAATTCTATGTTCTTGAAAGTACCTGCTCTTAGCATTTACATTGTTGATATTCTGATATGAAAATTCTATCTTTTTGAAACTACCTTCTCCCCGATATTTGTGACGTTTTATATGACTTGCTAATATTTGGTCTGTTGTCATTTTGCTTCTGTGCACATATGTTACATAAAATATTTTGAACTTATTTCAATAATGTATACTGAAATGTTAGTGTATTCAGGTTCATTTTGCCTTCTTTATTTGTGTAC
>NC_089753.1:60524408-60601908 GCF_040412425.1 Macrobrachium rosenbergii
CTTGAACCTTTCCCCTGAGAAGTTTCAGGTTGGACACGTATAAAGAAGCAATCTTTAAAAGAATGTTGCTTGATGAGTTCAAGAATCTCAGAACCGTTGTCTTCGTAAATATCACTTCCGTCTTAATATCAGAATTTTCATACCTAGGTAATTTCTTGAACCAACGAGGCTATACCAAAGAAACAAAGTGCTCGAGGGAAAGTTTTTCTACTTGCCCACTAATTTGTCCTACATTGGTGGTGAGTATGAGTCAGTTCTTACTGACACTGGTGCATATTGATATAATGGCAAACGATAATGTTAAGTTTATCGTTAATTTGATCGAGAATGAGGAAATCATATGAATAACATAGTTACTAACAATGTTTTTTTTTTGCCGCTGGTATATTCACTGAACAATGAGTTACACATGAAAAGCAATAGCTACAACATAAATAGCTTGTTATCATAGCTGCTTGCAGCAGTTACCAAAATGACCTTTATCACATGAGATAAATACAGCTTTTCCAAGCCCTGTTTACACCCGATCTATCATCAGATTCTAATGCTAAGAATTTACTTCTGTCATAATTTTGATAACAGGCCTCATTCGATCGAAAATCATTCGACAAAACCTGTTTAGCAAAAAATAACATTTTTATTGTTATTCCAGGGAATATAATACCCAGAAATTCTCTAACTTTGCAAAAAAAAAAAAGAAAATGATAAAAATCCCCCAATGTAATGTTGATGAGAAAAACATGGAGGACAGAAAAATTTTAAGTTCTGTTTAGTTAAGAGGATTCCACTAATTCCACTTCCGATTTATTCCTTTTTTATGATGAAGCTTTTTTTTTTTTTTTTTGCGGGTTTTCCATTTTTGCTCAAATAACCTTGAAGTACTTGACTATTAATGGTAATTTTACGGTGTAATTTTTTGCTGTCAGAACGAAATTCAAAGATTACACTCATATCTTTCTAGCGGGAATAAAATTGTATACTGTTTAAGAACTTTGGTAGTAATTACCATAAAAACATAGACATAAGAAATGGACTTGAAAAAAAATATTCACCGACAAGGTATAGGTTAATTTCTTAAGGTATATTTCTTTAAGATATTAAAAAAATTCATTTATAGAGAAGATTTATTAAACAAAGCCACAGGGAAAAAATAACATTTGGGCTGTGTAACTGTGAAAGGGAATGATAACTCTTTCCTCAATCACGGATTTATTTGCATAAAAAACCCCCCCAGAGATTTATGTTAAAACAACTCCGACACGAAGTTTCTTCTTCATATGTCACAAGGAAACAGATGTTTTAGAACGGAACTATTTGCAATGTGCAGCAATGAAGCCCTTGCAAAAGCAAATGTAAATGTTAGATTTATCAAGGATTACATATCAATTGACCTAATGCCACGTGCTTATGGGATTACTTCTAATATTTCAAAATGCCCTGAAACAATGCTAAGATTCGTTGATAAATATAGTTGCTCATAGCAAAGAAAATCAGTGGGATAATTAGGAACCTTAGGTGACGAGATACACAGGTGGGAGAGATTTTTATTGTATGTCTATTCTGTACATTTAAAAAAAATATGTTCTGCCTATTAAGATAAAAGAAAATAGATGGAGTTAACTGAGAAAAATTTCTGTAAGAAGATAGGAAATGTAGATGTTGCATTTGAATCAAAAGGTAACATATTAAAAGCCAAAGGTACGTGTAACCGAAAGATGGTCCATTCAACACAGTTGATAAGATTGGAGATAACTTTGAAAGAACTTGAAAAGGGAGAGAAGACGTTTTATAGTGAGGACAGCCTGAGCTGTTGCTCGCAACTCGCGATATTAATGACTGATGAGTATTAGTGACATCAGATACAATAAAAAGCTGAATGAACCTCAGAGAAAAATTAGTTTAAGGATAATGATGTGATTAAAGAACGCTTATGCATTGTTGGTGGGTACGAGCTAACACAATCTTTATCCTTCTTATTTCATTGCATGTTGCAAGATTCTCTTTTTTTCATAGATACTGTCGCAGCGAGCCCACGCAGCGTCGTTTTTACTTCCTTCTCAGTTTTCTTTCATTGCTCCCTTTTATCTCGAAGGATTTATTCAAAGTTTTACTAGTTTTTTAAACAGTGGTTCTGTTTTTCTGATGAAACTTGACTCATTTAAGGTAAAAAAAGAATGTTCCTCTATTACTGCTTTCTAGGGCAACTTTAATATTTCCTCACGGCGTTTTTTTCACTTAAAAAAATTAATATCGGATCTTTAGCGAACCCAAGATCTTTTGTGTCTGGAGTTCCACAGGGTAGTGTTTTCTTGGTCCGTTGTTATTTTTAGTATATACAAGTGATATGGTTGTTGGCCCGGAAAGCAAGATTGTTCAGTATGCTGATGATGCAACGCTTGTGGGAGTAGTAAAGTTATGAAGCTGCCTTCCGTCTCAATCGTGCCATAGAGCGGTATAGTAGTCAGTGTTGTAGTCTATGGGGTATGAGGCTGAACTCTAGTAAAACAACAACGCTATTGATCAGTAGATTTCGTGCAGATTTTCCGCCCCATCCTTCCTTTCAAGTGGATGGGACTTTAACTGCTGAATGATGTTAGAAAACATCCAATGAAGGTGCTAGGAAGTCTAGTATTGTATGTAAGGTCCTCATATATTTATAACAATGATAAAATCCTTGCAATCTGCTTTAGAGCACTTGTCCTTCCATTATTAGAACACTGATCTCCTGCTTGGATGTCTGTTTCTTCTAGAGATGCCTTTTTTATACAGAGTGGTTCGTGGTGGTAGGTTTCTCCTTCCTAACAGTCCCAGTTATGACTTGGACCATAGACGGATGGTTTCTTGGTTGTTACTTTTTCATAATTTTTATTTCAACAGAGATCTTTCAGACTCACTATTGATTCCTGATCCTCTTTCTCTGCCGAGAGCGACCAGATTTGCTGAACAACAGCACCAGTATGCAGTAAATGCGCCTCACTTGAACTTCTCAATACAGAGGTCCTTTATTCCTCACACCGTTGGACTATAGAACGATCTCCCTGAGGATGTTGTGCAATTGGAACCTCAAAAGTTCAAGCGAAGATGCAATGCATTAATACCCTAAAACAATTCTCCTTGTATTTTAATAATCTACTTACATTTCTATTTTTACAATTATTAATTTCTTAATTTATTTTTTTTCTTTCCTAATATCTGATCTTTTTTTCTGAATTTCCTAATACTTTCAGTTACTTCTTTCAAATGAATGTCATATTCTTTGGAAGCTTGAATTTCAAGTCAATGTCCCCTGGAGCAACAACAACGATAATATTCCATATGATGATAATAATAATAATAATAATAATAATAATAATAATAATAATAATAATAATAATAATAATAATAATAATAATAATAATAATAATAGGACTGAAAGAATAACACAATAGAAATATTAACAGTATCGGACTTTCATATCTCAGAATAAACTGTAACTAAAATGCAAACATATGAGGGACTTTTGAGTCCATATCTGTGGCTTATTATAGTAAACTATAAACAATAGAAAAAACTTTGCATACTAATTCCTTTCTTCAAATGTTCGAGGCTTTGGCAAGTCTGAAAACATGTAGAGTAAATTACTATCTTTACAAACTCCTGATCATTGTTATACAGTAATTTTATTTAAATGTCTTTGATATTTCTATTTCAAATTATATACACTATCTGACCAACCCGGCACTGCCCAGGAAAACTCTGAATGATAACCGATAAACTTTCTCTCTCTCTCTCTCTCTCTCTCTCTCTCTCTCCTCTCTCTCTCTCTCTCTCTCCTCCCAACACACCTCTACTCTCTCTCTCTCTCTCACTTCCTCTCCCTTTCCTGTTAAGGTCGTTGCTTTAGTTACATTGCCAAGCATTTTTGACATTTTATATTTCACCCCTTCTCATCCTCCATCTGAACCTTGGACTCAAATGGCATCGGGAGTAAGTATCACAATTCATCTCAGGGACCTCAAAAACTATGGATTAGACACTAATAACTGTCATTTTTAACATTTTATTTTTTACCCATTCTCACACCACTTCCTATTGGGGCTGAACTTGGACTTAATGGCATTGGGAGTGTCACTATTCATCTCAGTAACCTTGAAAACTATGGATTAGACACTAATATCTGTCGTTTTTAGATATTTTTACATGTCACCCTTCCCACCCCTTCTCCCCCACCCTCCTTCCTATTGGGACTAAACTTGGACTTAAAGGGCATTGAATGTTACTATTCATCTCAGTGACATAAAAAACTATGGATTATACACTAATATCTGTCGTTTTCATATTTTTATGTCACTCCCTTCCCACCCCTTCTCACCCCCCTTTACTATCAGGACTGAACTTGGACTTAAAGGGTATCAGAAGTGTCACTATTCATCCCAGCAACCTCGAAAACTATGGATTAGACATTAATATCTGTCATTTTCGGTTATCTTTACTTGTCACCCATCTTCCCACCCCACCCCATTTGGTGCCAGTGATGTCTTACTCGCACAGTATTCTTTCCCAGATAGTAAGTCATGTGTATACCAAGTTTGGTTGAAATTGCTCAATGTGTTCTAGAGTTATGCTGGAACACACACACACAGGCATCCATTTATATATATATATATATATATATATATATATTATATATATATATATATATATATATATATATATATATATATATATATATATATATATATATATATATATATATATATATATATATATATATATATATATATATATATATATATATATATATATATATATATATATATATATATATATATATATATATATATATATATATATATATATATATATATATATATATATATATATATATATATATATATATATATATATATATATATATATATATATATATATATATATATATATATATATATATATATATACTAGCTGACTAACCCAGCACTGCCCAGGAAATCTCTGAATGACAACCAATAAACTCTCTCTCTCTCTCTCTCTCTCTCCCATTCATGTTAAGACAGTTGAAGGGCATCGGGAGTGTCTCTATTCACCCCAGCGATCTTGAAAACTATGGATTAGACTCTAATATCTGATATTTTTGACATATTATTTTTCACCCTTCTCACACCCACCCCTTTTTCCTATCAGGGCTTTGGGAGTCTTACTATTCATCTCAGTGACCTCAAAAACTATGGATTAGACACTAATATCTGTAGTTTTTGGTTATCTTTACATGTCACCACCTTCCCACCCCTTCCCACCTCCCTTCCTATCAGGAATGCACTTGGATTTAAAAGGCATCAGGAGTGTCACTATTCTTCTCAGGAACCTACGAAAACTATGGATTAGACACTAATTTCTGTTGTTTCGGTTATTTTTACATGTCACCACCTTCCCATCTTCTTCTCATCCCCTTTCTATCAGAGCTGAACTTGGACGTGAATGGCATTGGGAGTGTCACTAATAATCTCTGCAACCTCAAAAACTGTGGATTAGACGCTAATATCTGCCATTTTTTGGTTATTTTTAAATGTCAACCCATTTCCCACCCCCTTCCTAACAGGGCTGAATTTGGACTTAAAGGGCATCAGGAGTGTCACTATTAATCTTAGCAACCTAAAAAACTATGGATGAGACAGTAATATCTGTTGTTTCGGTTATTTTTACATGTTACCACCTTCCCACCCCCCATCCCTATCAGAGCTGAACTTGGACTTAAAGGGCATCAGGAGTGTCACTATTCATCTCAGCCACCTCGAAAACTATGGATTAGACACTAATATCTGTTGTTTTCTATAATTTCTACATTTCACCCCCTTCCCACACACCCCCCTTTGTTGCCAGTGATGTCTTATCCCCCACAGTGTTCTTTCCCAGATGGTAAGTCATATGTATATCAAGTTTGGTTGAAATTGCTCATTGTGTTTCAGAGTGTATGTGGAACGACATACACACACACATACTTGTATCCATATATATATATATATATATATATATATATATATATATATATATATATATATATATATATTTATATATATATATATATATATATATATATATATATATATATATATATATATTCTTCCATGAACTCAAAACAGTATATATATATATATATATATATATATATATATAATAAAACCCCGCCTTCAAAAATAAAGAAAAGTAAATATAAAAATAAATAAATAAAAATAAATAAAAGTCGAAATAAAGATTATATCATATACATATATATATATATATATATATATATAAGAAATATATATATATATATATAAATGCAGTATTTGATATTGGGACCGGGAAATATAAAACAAGGGTATGTTGATATATATAGTTTGTAGCAGGTATTCTGACTCAATCGCCTCAGGGGAAACAATGAACCCCCATCACGTCTCTCAGGTGGAAAGGTTAATAGGCGTTATCCAACTGGGCCATGACTCTTTGCAGTTGGTCTAAATTTGAAAAACAGCCAGCCGCCGCTGTCTGAAAGATGTTTTTGTCAGAGTCTGGAACCTGAACGCATGCTGCACCCTCGATTGTTTGGCGCCTGCAATTGTAGACCAGGTTCGTGGATTGCAAGTAGTCAGTAGCCAGCCCTTTTTCCTCCTCCCTGAAACCCCTTAAATTTTCCATTCCTTTAAACTGAAGGACTCCTCCACAAAGCATTTTTTCCTTTGTTAAGTGTCATACCAGCCGCATCCCATAAATTCCCCAACTTCCATCCAGACTCCCAGTGCAATTTAAGGGCAAATTAGTCCAGGTTAATTTTGAAGTTTTCTTTGTGTGTGAACAGTTGCTCTCAATCAAAGGTTCCAATCATTATCTTCTTTTAGACTTTGTGTAAGGTTTTATGGCCCAGTGGATAAAACGCCCTCTGTTGTTGGCCCAACAGAACATTTACATTAACTGCTTTATCCACCTGAGAATTACCCTAACCTTAATGTAATTTCGACCTAACCGGTTTATAACGATCCCGACGTGCGTCAGAAATTTATTTCTGTTCCACATTCTGTTTTGATTGTGTGTTGAAATAAACTCCTGATTTTTCAAATATATCATTTAATTGTAAATCCAGGAAAATCTATATTTCATATATAAACTATATAATAATTAAAAATATAATTCTCTCCTCATTTATATATATATATATATATATATATATATATATATATATATATATATATATATATATATATATATAAATGCAAATTTTGTTGAATTCTATGGCGTTTTGATTGTTGATCATCTTCTCATTAGTTTGACAATATTTTTTGAATCTTCTACGTTTTTCCAAATTCAGTTGATGGACAAAAAACCAACACTAACTCTTTGTTCCATTTACTAAAAACACAACACCACAGCTGTTACGACACTCATCGTGACCTCTTCAAAGTGTATAATCTGGACATAGTGTCCTATTGTTTTGTTACAGAGTGCGGACGGATATGTAGCTTCCAAAACGATAAAAATACAATAAATCATTACAATAACAATAAGTACAAAATAAATAATTTTAACTTATTTGCAGTTATAAAAGTTACAATACATTAATATTTAAAATTAAAACATAATTTACTTTGTGAAAAATAATGAAAACAAAAACCATGTGTTCTGGTGGCAACAAACAAAACAGAAATAAAACTGCAGGTAGACAGATTACGGATATATATATATATATATATATATATATATATATATATATATATATATATATATATATATATATATATATATATATATATATGTGTATATATGGATACAAGTGGATATATATAGAGAGAAAGCGCATCATTTAAAAGGTGTTGTTGCTGTTGTTATATTGTTTCTTATGTTAGCGTTGTATGTTGTAGGGTATCTGCTAGATGGGACTGATCTTTCCACTTCTAGTTGTCTGTTCAATGTAGGTTTGTGTAATAAAATGCAAACAGATTCTGCTATGATTAATCTATGGTGACTATGTTCTGTGTAGATGATATCTATATTCTCCACTAGCTCTTGTGTCGTAGGTTTGCAGTTGTGATGGTCTATGTAGTGTTGGCGGATGGATCCATTATTTTGATGGGCCTGATCTTTTAGTGTGGTGGAAGTCTGACCAACGTACGTTTTTCCGGAGGACTGAACATCCTTCTGGGAAGGTAAATCGGTAAATGACGTTGGTACTGTCTTTTGTCTGGGTTCGATGGTATTATTTCTCGTTATGAGAGAAGCTGTCAAATTGGGTTTGCAGCAAACGTGTACATGGACCTGTTTTAAGGGGGCTTTAGGTGTTATTCCTCTCTTGAAGTTGGTGATGGCCCTTTTCTCTTCCTCGAATCTATCGTAGTATTCGGTTCAATGAGAAATTATGATATTTTTATGGCCGTCGCCTGGTTTTTAGGTGTTGTTGGTGTCGGACTGTTCTGTTCTTCTTGTTACTCTTTGATCAGTTTACCTTGAAATCCATTATTTGTCAAGAGCTGTTTGATCTCAATTTCAAGGTGGATTTCGCGCCACGTGCAACAGTGGGTTATGGCTCCCTTTAGGTGGGCATTCACCACCGATCGCTTATAAGCTGCTGGGCACTCCCCATGTGCGTTAAGACACTGCCACGTGTTTGTTGCTTTTGTGTAGATTTTGGTGTCGAACATCTGCCATTTTTGTGTTATGAGGATGTCTAGGAAAGGAAGGTTTTTCTCTCTGCTGAATTCTGTGGTGAAATTTAGGGAGGAATTCTTCTTAAATTCTTCAGCTTATTTTGTGGCTTTATTTTTATCCTTCATTGTCATGAAAATATCATCAATATCCCTTGTGTATATGCATGGTTTTTGATGACTGACAAAAGTCGTTGTCTTGACGTGGTCCAAGTAAATGTTAGCAAAAAGGACTCCAAGTGGGGACCCCATTGCTATGCCGTCGCTCTGCTTAAATAAGTCACCTTTGTGTGAGAGGAAAGGGGCCTCTTTAGTGCATGCTTCCAACATCGATTTTAATGTCTTCTCCGGTACTGGTAGTGGTTCTTGATTGGTACGGTATATATGATTGAGCATCAGGTTGATTGTCTCATCCACTGGCACGTTTGTGAACAAACTCTACGTCGAGAGAGGTGATGTCTTCTTCTGGTTCTGTGCCATGGAGTAAATCGATGAATTCTGTGCTCGATTTTACTGAGTATTTTGATGGAAAGTATGGAGTTAAAATTTCACTGAGTTTCTTTGCCAGTTGGTAGGTGGCCGGTGTTATTTGTGAGATTATAGGCCTGATGGCGTTCCCTGTCTTATGTGTTTTTATCATTCCACAGCAATATCCCAATTTAAAGTCACCAAATATTTTCGGGAACTTTATCTCATTTTGTATTTTGTCTGCATGTTCTGTAAGGTGTAGTACTTTTGTTTTTAATTCATTTGTTGGGTCTTTACTAAGGGGCTGGAACTTGCTGCCGTCGTTCATGATGTCAGGTTTTGCGTTGTACTCACTTCTGTCCATCATGACATAGACAGCAGCTTTATCTCCTCTACGTACGATGATGTCGGTGTTCTCTCTAAGTTCTTTCGCTGCTTGTCGTAATTCGGGGTGAGGGTTTTGCTTTGATAATTTCCGCACATTCGGTTGGCTTCTCCTGTCATGGTTTTTAAAGAAATTTTTCAATGAAAAGCAAAGTCAGTGGGTAACTGACTTTGTTCCAGTATTAAGCATAAAAAATATAATATCTTATAGTGTCAGATTATTTCAAACATGTGTTACTAGCCTAACCCAAAATCTGTTATCTTTTATAAGGTTTTTTGCTTGAGTGAACTAAACCCATAATTTCTGTGTTCCACATCAAGTGGCAGTTGGGTACAATGTACTATCAGCCATTTTCTACTTATCAGGAGAAAATCACTTAACATCTGAGAAAGCATAAAAGGCAGTATTTAAAAATATCATAAATATTGCGTAAACATCAATCTGTTAATTAGCATCAGTTATATCGCAAAATACAACTGCGTCCAGAGTTTATGATTATAGATATATTTCATTTAGCACACTCATAAGTTCTTACGGAAGATAGAGCTCTGGTTTTGTACTCATTTTCAAGCCAAATCATTTTTCTTAATTGAAGGATAGTGGCTCTAAAAATGAGAAACAGTAATTAAACCTTCAACTGCACATCATTTCTTGTACTGTATGATTAATCATCAACTTCAAATTCCACCATACTGTTTTGGTTAAACAAGATTTGTTTACCTGTTGGCACGCTGCTGCCTCGCACGCTCAAACAATTTACCTTTTCTTCCCGTAACTCCAGTTAATAAGGGATCATCCCATGCTGTAAATTAAATGTGTGTGTGTGTGTGTGTCATATCCAACCTATAATGCAAAAAGCTATAGTATTCATGAAAACATTAGACTATGATTGACACCTCAAAGTAATTATAGATCTAGGCTTATAAAATATACTGTACTAAGTCATAACATATACAGTATATGTTATAGCTTATCTTAGTGCAGTGTATTTTACATGCTTATCTTAATAATTACTTTGATGTGTCAATTACAGTCTTGAAATGAAACACAAATATTAAAATGTAATGTTAAAAATAACTAAAGATATATACATTTTTTCTGAGGGGGGAATGGTTTGGTGGAGAATTTCTGGATTTATGGACTGATAATATGCCACCTTCTGAGCTGGTCTCCCCTCGTGAGAAAACCCAAGTCGTCATGTATTCATAGAGTAGGGAACCAAGAAGCCACAATGGCACTGGGTTCTATTTCCTGTGGCATCATATATGCTAAGATATACAGGAGGTTGCATGAGTAACTTAAGTGACTGGGAAATTGATATTTCCAGGTGGGAGATCTACACCACCCATGGTTTCGAGACAATTCTTGCTTCCTAAAGAGTAAGTCTCCTCTAAAATATTGGATTTGTTTGCTTATGAGAAAAAATGCAGATTTTTAATATGGTTTGCATTTTGATCAAGACATAAACCCAAAATCTTTCATTTTAATCCCACCTCAAGCCATCCCTCAGTTGCCCTGCTGGTGAAGGGGAAACCAAAGCTACACGGAAGACTGTGAGGGTGAATACCTGCAAGCAGCGTAAGGCCACTAAAATTGTATACCTTGTTTCCAGGCTTAGTGACTTGATAAGCTTATGCAATCAATATCTTTTTCTGTCCGCGCTTTTTTCTTTCAGCACTTTTTCTCTCCTCCCTCAGATCTTAAAAACTACTGAGGCTAGGGGGCTGCAAATTGATATGTTGATCATCCACCCTCCAATCATCAAACATACCAAATTACAGCCCTCTAGCCTCAGAAGTTTTTATTTTATTTAAGGTTAAAGTTAGCCATAATCTTGCTTCTGGCAACAATATAAGATAGGCCACCACCGGGCCGTGGTTAAAATATCATGGGCAGCGGTTCATACAGCATTATACTGAGACCACCGATAGGTAGATCTATTTTCGGTGGCCTTGATTATACACTGAAGTGGCTGCATAGAAAAATCGATTGCGCCGAAGAAACTTCGGAGCATTTTTTACTTGTTTTGTAACTGGGTTAGTTTTTGTAATTACCTTTGTTTTTGAAGATTCCTAATTAAATTTCATCACTTAATTCAGCCTTGGTTTACATGATTCAAAATGATTGTTAAAAGAGGCTTATTGTCATCTGGATTTAGGTTTCCAAAAAAAACTGATAAATTTTCACCTAGGAAATCACATTCCATGAAAGTTATACACATTCAAAAGTATATAGTGTAATAAGAAGTAAAGATTGAACCTCCTCAAAGGCGTTGTGATTTTTGGAGGCTGAGAAAAACTAAGCCAGCATTGTTGAATACACTACACTTTATATTGTAGGCATATATAGGATATCGAAAATAGAAACGATTGTCTATAAACCATTAAGAGAAGGAAAAGTAAGATATGAAAATTCATGTAATCTTATATTTCAAGTCTCGCTAGTTCATGCAGGATATCACACCATCACCATTAAGGTGCTTTTATTGTAACACACACACACACACACACACACACACACACACACACACACACACACACATACATATATATATATATATATATATATATATATATATATATATATATATATATATATATATATATAGGAGGTGCTATTGCTTCTCTCTCTCTCTCTCTCTCTCTCTCTCTCTCTCTCTCTCTCTCTCTCTCTCTCTCTCTCTCTCTCTTCTGTGTCTTCCAGGTTTAGCTGTTAAGGACACATTAAAACTACTGAATGAGAATAAATTTAACGTTATCGCTAACTTTAACCTTAAATAAAATAAAAAAAAAAACTACTAAGGCTAGAGGGCTGCAATTTGGAATGTTTGATGAATGGAGGGTGGATGATCAACATACCAATTTACAGCCCTTTAGCCTCAAGTAGTTTTCAAGATCTGAGGGGCTGACAGAAAAAACTGCGGACAGAGTAAAGTGCGGACGGACAGACAAAGCCGGCACAATAGTTTTCTTTTAGAGAAAACTAAAAAAAGCGATGAATTGAAATAAATACTAATTACAGATATCTGAACCAGTCAAATGCTGGATTTTCAATCCAAATGACATACTCAGAGATCCATTATGGTGGCACACGGCTTGCCATTACAAGAAAAGAACGTGTAGTCGATGGAATAATATATATATAAAGTTTTTTTTTAGGTCTGCACAAGATGCTAGTGTTTGAATGGTCACCATGCACGTGAAACTAATATTCCAGGAAAGAATTCAAGATAAGAATGACCATTAAAAAGTTTGAGATGGGATATCTTACAGCAAAAACTCCCAGCACAATGAGAATAAATTTAACGTTTTGAAGATGTACTGGAGGCATCCTTTTTATCCTTCTAATGCAGTGGTTCTTAAACTTTCTTGCCTTACACCCCCCTCTGCATTATGTATAGATCCCATGACCCCCTACCGCTGAAATTTTTGCCAACTATAAACTATAAACAATATGCTGCCTATTTGTACACTATAATAATTCACTTGTTATATGAGTATATGGATGAATGATAGATCTTTGTTTCAGTGCTGTTAAATCTTTTTTAAGTATGCACCGTACTATATTTCAATAGAATAAACAGTGTTCATAGAAAACTGGAAAATCTTATCATAACAATTAAAGATAATCCATAAACAAGATTTGAATTAAAATTGACTAATATTTTGAATTTTTGGCGTGTTTTCAGGTAATAATTTAGAAAACATATGGAAGCAGTGATAATGTTTTTGGCAATTTTGCAATTAACATCATAAATTGAAAAAATAATAGGCACCATCTGGCAACCCTGCTTGCCCACCCCCGTGGAAGTTTCTGGCGCCTCCCCAAGTGAACACGCCCATCAGTTTAAGAATCACTGTTCTAATGAAACCTAATTAAGGAAGGAAAAAAACCTTTTTTATTATAATCACTGTTCTTCGTCTGCTGGGAATGACATAAGCGTTATGCCAAATCAAGTAATTCTATTGGTATGTTATGATGTCAGAACAAAATTGGATTTGTCTAAAAACTTTTATTTTCAGATGGTCTAACATCTAAAGCAAGATCCGGCGCAAAATATAAATTTTCTTGCAATGCTGAGAGCTCAAGAGAAAATGTGAAATGGAAATGACGGCCCCAGTCCATATTGAAAAATAAATTTTAAAATGAAAATGTCAAATATCTCGAAAATATTTTTCATATTCCCAGTTTTATGATCCAAATTACTCAGATACAGCCAAGTCACATTAGAAATTGTTTTTATATTTCTTTTAATAACGAACAATATCTAGCAATTTAAATCAGAGAAATATAGCTGTAACTAAATACATAACTATGTTAATGATAGTTACCTCTGTTTTAACCATTATTAATTTTATCATCCATATGTATAAATAGTATTCCAACATACTTCGTAACCACTGTACAGGAAATTATTTAAGGCAGGCATTGCATGTGAAACAAGTAAAAAATGCGCCAAAGTTTCTTCAGCGCAATCGAGTTTTCTGTGTATAATCAAGGACACCGAAAACAGATCTATCTTTCGGTGGTCTCGGTATAATGCTGTATGAGCCGCAACCCATGAAACTTTAACCACGGCCCGGTGGTGGCGTATCCTATATCGTTGCCAGAAGAACGATTATGGCTGACTTTAGCCTTAAATAAAATAAAAACTACTAAGGCTAGAGGGCTGTAATTTGTTATGATTGATGATTGGAGGGTGGATGATCAGCATACCAATTTGCAGCCCTCTAGCCTCAGTAGTTTTCAAGATCTGAGGGGCGGACAGAAAAAGTACGGACAGAACAAACCTAGTGCGGACGGACAGACAAAGCCAGCACAATAGTTTTCTCTTAGAGAAAACTAAAAAAAGCGATGAATTGAAATAAATACTAATTACACATATCTGAACCAGTCAAAAGCTGGATTTTCAATCCAAATGACATACTCAGGGATCCATTATGGTGGCACACGGCTTGCCATTACAGGAAAAGAACGTGTAGTTGATGGAATAATATATATAAAGTTTTTTTTTAAGTATGCACAAGATGCTAGTGTTTGAATGGTCACCATGCATGCGAAACTAATATCCCAGGAAAGAATTCAAGATAAAAATGACCATTAAAAAGTTTGAGCTGGGATATCCTACAGCAAAAACTCCCAGCACAAGGATGGAAGGGATGTGTACAGTCCCCTATTCAGACACTAATTAGTTTAAAAGTTTGAAATGTTCAGTGGAAAAGTCGTAGAAACTTCCAACCCTCCTAGAAAGACCGCTTAATTGTACCCTAGAAACTTTGCAGCCCAGATGTCACTCGGAATGGCGGCTAATTTGCCATCTTGGAGTTTTTAGTTCTCAGCTGAACATCCACGACTGACCTTAACAAGATTCGATTTTTAATGCATTTGAAGGTTATTTATATACATATATTAGTTAGGTACAAATGGACAAAATTTGATCGGCTTTTATATCCATGTCAAAAATTCCTTTTTTAAATACTGATTGGGAAATTGATAAAAATCTTAAATGAACTTGTTCAGTACTTTGTAAAAAAATTTTGAACAATCTCTGAAAATGAGCAGTAGCGCTAAAGTTTGAAGGTTTGTGTGCTCTAACCTCAACCTCCGGATACTATCAAGTGATGAAATATTTTACGTTTTTTTTTTTTTTTTAAAAATGGCCGTATGTTATATCTAGATCTAAAAGTAGATTGAGTTAAGAACGAGCAGGTGATTTAGGTTCCTTCACATAAAGAATCAATATTTCACATAAAAGGATGCAGTTTGACAGTACTTTAGCAAAAGAATGTAGGGAATAATAATAATAATAATAATAATAATAATAATAATAATAATAATAATAATAATAATAATAATAATAATAATAATAATAATAATAATCTAGTGTCAAGTTGTGAAGGTGTTGTGACTGATATCCCTTGAGCAGGATCAGAAAATACTTGTTAATGGCAAAGGACAATATCATTGGAAAATTCGTTTTGCTTTAGTGGATTCTTTGAGTTATACAAACTTTTGATTATTTTTGATTCGTACAAATGTTCTAGTTTTTTTTTATTATAAATTCTTAGTAGGCGTGTCCTGATTCTGTTGTAAGGTATTAGTTGTAGCCAACAGTGACCCTGACTTGTAGGCAGGTGGAGAGTGGTGGGGGAGCGTTGATAAAAACATTATAACACCACTTCTTATTTCAGTTTACATCATGCTAAAAGTAGTTGGTTTGGTTGTTTCTTTGTTCGAAGATTTCTGTTAATGTACAATGATGCACATTGACTGTATTAATGCATTTACAAACGCTAAAATTAGATCCAAATGTTTGTAAATTTGTAATTCAATTAATTATTGCCAAAATCAGAGATCAATTTGAAAGATTTTTTCGAAGGTTGAATTCAGTTTAACATTTAAAGTTAAATAGCAGCTTGTCTTTAATAGTCTCGTAGGTGGAAATATGAAATAAAAACCTTTTAGATAAATTAAGTTCCAAGCTATTACTTAATTACTTTATTTCCTTCCTGGGGTTGGAAATTTACCCAAAGTATATAAGTAACTTACAGATTTTTTAAGCAAATGACCAATACAGATCCAATAAGATAAACACCTTAAAAGAACACAAGGGTTGGTTCTTCTAAAATGTTATGCTTGTGTGTAATACAACTGAAAATATAATACAATTATAAACATAGATTTGTATAATCTTACAAATATAGAGGTACTATGGTCTGACAAGTATGTCAAGGTTTTCTAGCTTCTTTTTGTAGACATCTACCATTAGAGAAGGAATAAGATTCCAATTTTTACGTTTACAGTTTATCAGTCTGTTCCAAATTTGGTAAAGGTAGATCTCTGTTATTGGATTGGTACTAGATTTTAGTCTTAGATCTGCCCAGGCGTGGAATGGTGCAGGGTAATGCTGAGGAGATGAGTTTTTATATTTCTCTCCTATACTTGTTTGGTTGGTTATGGGGTGATTGAAGTCATGCAGGACCATCTGTTCAAGAAGCAATTGGCATATGAATGTGATATGGACATGATTGACAATATGCATGCTTGAAAGATTCATATTTCTTTATCTGTTTTTGCATTTGCTTCATTGTCAACAAGTCCTACATAGTAGATGGGGAACTTCTCTCTGGTTATAATTAGAGGAATTTATTTCTGGTGATAGAAATTCATTTCACTGTATAATGTGGTTCAGATTCTACAATAAGCTGTAGGTCCCGTTGCTAGGTAACCAGTTGGTTCTTCGCCACGTAAAATAAGTCTAATCCTTCGGGCCAGCCCTAGGAGAGCTGTTAATCAGCTCAATGGTCTGGTTAAACTAAGGTATACTTTTTTCTCTGGTTATGTCACTCTTCACTAAGATTTTTCAAACGTTAAGACTCTGAATATGGTCGTAGAGAAAACTTTTACATTCATCTTCACGAAGAACTTAGTGAAAATACCCAGTCCTCCTGAGCACTGACACCAAAAGGTTAAGAGGGTTTCTTCAAGTCAGGCAATTCTGAATATTCAGAAAAATTCCTCTTCATCAGAAGCTGCTGTTCAGAGAGTATGAAGCGACACAAACACACAGAAACATCACACTATTTTGAACCATAAAAGTAATATTTTCTTGTTGCCATTAAGTTTTATAGCAAATTATTTTTTTCTAAATTGATCTTTATCAATATTTCATTTGCAGAATACTGGACAATCTACCCTTCATTTTGTTTTTTCTGTGTGGTTTATTTCGAAGTACGAATCACTCTGCAAAACTAGTAAATATATATGAAAAATCCAGTGATAGAAAGGATAAACTGAAAGGTGTAATCTTACAAGTCTGCACGAGATTCCCTTTTGACACGGTCAGTTAATCATTTAAATCAATCGTTACTACTACATGAACAACTGCTTTTGTAAGAGTAATTAGATAAAATCATTTAAGAGAATAATTTGCAAAGGATTGTTTTTAAAAAAGCAGCTGAGATTTTACTAAATACACATTGTCAAAAAAAAGAAGCCTTATGAGAATGGGAACATTTTCCATCAGATGTTGATTTATCGACTCTGTAACTTACAATTGTTGCGATTCGAGTACTTAAGGCCGACTGTCAACCATGTGCCGACACAAAAAGGCATAGGACAGAGTCTTGGTCAGGGTAAGTGTACTTAAATATAATGACCTTTGGGTATAAGTTATTCTTACGTTTAGTGTTTTTGTTTATGATAGTTTATTTGTAGTTTAAAATTTGTAATCATACACACACACACACACACACACACACACACACACACACATATATATATATATATATATATATATATATATATATATATATATATATATATATATATATATATACAGTATATATATATATATATATATATATATATATATATATATATATATATATATATATATATATATATATATATATATATATATATATATATATATATATATATATATATATATATATATATATATATATATATATATATATATATATATATATATATATATATATATATATATATATATATATATATATATATATATATATATATATATATATATATATATATATATATATATATATATATATATATATATGCATACAATATACATAAACATGCACACATGACAGCACTGCCATTAAGTCTCATAAGGTATTTGTGACCCTTATCGACAGTTCTCCTAAGTAATAGTTTTTTTTTTATGCATCAAGTTGAAATTGTGACTATCTGCCTAATACTCCATGTTTTGACTTCGTGGCTGTTAAATGAATCTTTAATATTATATTAATAGTCACGATAGTTTCCACTGCATATCATAAATAATGAAGGAAGAAATGACTCCTCACCTCCATCCGGTGGACCACTGGTCTTCCGGTCTCGGAGGTTAAACGACCCGAGGTTTGGACAGTACTTGTTTGAGTAACGACTGAGGGACAGCTGACGCCCTTCATTTGCAACCCTTAAGGAATACTGATGGGATTGAGGTCGTAGGACTATTAACTCTACTGCTGGTATCAAATCAAGGCGTAAAGATTAAAGGCAGCTCGTCCTGGAGCAGTTTCCTTCGAGGGAAATTAGCGGAGACCTGGAAAAACGGAATTGTTATTATTATTATTATTATTATTATTATTATTATTATTATTATTATTATTATTATTATTATTATTCAGTAGATGAAACCTATTCATATGGAACAAGCCCACAGGGGCCATTGACTTGAAATTCAAACTTCCAAAGAATATGATGTTCATTAGGAAGAATTAAGAGGAAGTAAAGTGAAATACAGAGGAGATTCCACTTATCAAAAAATGAAAATAATTAATAAATATATAAATAGATAAAAAAGTATTAAAGTGCAAGAAGAATAGTATTAGGGTAGAATTGCACTGCGTTTTCGCTTGAACTTCTGAAGTTATGAAATTCCAATTGCAATTTTTTATGCATTTAGTAAGATTTACTTCTTATAAGCTTGGCTTCTTCATAAGAAAGATGAAATACTATTCGCCATATAAATGATTCTACTTCCTTATCACACACTTTCATCATGATTTTCAGTTACCATGACCAATTGTCATCGTTAATGCATTATTTTCTGTCTACTCTGCTCACTCCAGCTCAGGTTCTTCATCCTCATTTTCGTTCGTTGAGTAATTATAAATATTGCAGGTAAAAAGCAGACTTCACAATGTAACGTAACCAAGAAGCATCCTAACTAGATGGAAACGTACTCTTGTTTCTATCTTCTTGGTTACGTTACATTGTGAAGTCTCCTTTAACCTGCAATATTTATAATTACTCAACGAACAAAAATGAGGATGAAGAATAACGGAAACAAGTTCTTCATTGGTAGGGTGGGTAGAGCTCTCGGCTAGCACGCTGTTGGCCCAGCATTCGACCCTCCGACCGGCCAATGAAGAATTAGAGGAATTTATTTCTGGTGATAGAAATTAATTTCTCGTCATAATGTGGCTCGGATTCCACAATAAGCTGTAGGTCCCGTTGCTAGGAATCAGTTGGTTCTTAGCCGCGTAAAATAAATCTAATCCTTCGGGCCAGCCCTCTCTAGGAGAGCTGTTAATCAGCTCAGTGGTCTGGTTAAACTACGATATACTTAACTTATAACGGAAACGGTAATGAATGAGAATAAACTCGGTGATGAGGGAAGATGGCCATTTGGTGATTTCTAAAAGCGGCGCGCAAAAAGGACTAAAAAAAAAAGGAAACAATTTAGAACGTATTTTATTTCTTTGTACTCTATGGATATATAGAGTAACAATATTATAGTAGAACGATGGATGACTAAAGGGATAATATACTGTTAATTTCTTTTAAATTATTAGGAGAGTCACTTTTTATACGTTCCTTTATTCTTTATATTCTTCCCCAACTGGGAATGGGATATAATCTCCAGACACTCTCACCTCCTCATTCACGTTTTTGGGCAACAGTATTGAGCAAAGATAAACTCCATAATGATGCATCGGTGCTGAATGAGAATAACATCCGGAAGAGAAACGAAGATCAAATTCTGTCTCTCTCTGTTGAAATACGGCTTGCGGTGCCTGGAAACTTTTCGCCTTCTCTTTTTCATTGCGTCAGCAGACGGGGTTTCGCAAGGGAAAGCAACAGAGAGAGAGAGAGAGAGAGAGAGAGAGAGAGAGAGAGAGAGAGAGAGAGAGAGAGAGAGAGAGAGAGAGAGAGAGATATTTGTTTGGAAAATAAACTGATATATATATATATATATGACTATTTATCACATCACCGTGATTCATATACAATCAGAAAGCTACAAACGTCCTTTAATATCCAATTCACTCTACCTCGGAAGTAATATATTTTCATATATGTTACCGAAGGGGAATTTTTAGGTGATAATAAGTCCACCGTCCCGTGGGATCGAACCAGCGACGGACGGGGGAATCAGGACTATACACACTAACCAGTAATTTTTAGGTGATAATAAGTCCACCGTCCCGTGGATCGAACCAGCGACGGACGGGAATCAGATTACAGTGACACACTAACCAGTCCACTGGTTGGTGTGTCACTAGAGTCCTGATTCCCGTCCGTCGCTGGTTGATCCCCACGGACGGTGGACTTATTATCACCTAAAATTTTTCGGTAACATATATGAAAATATATTACTTCCGAGGTAGAGTGAATTGATATTAAAGGACGTTTGTAGCTTTCTGATTATATATATATATATATATATATATATATATATATATATATATATATATATATATATATATATATATATATATATATATATATATATATATATATATATATATATATATATACATATATATATATATATATATATATATATATATATATATATATATATATATATATATATATATATATATATATATATATATATATATATATATATATATATATATATATATATATATATATATATATATATATATATATATATATATATATATATATATATATATATTGTGTGTGTGCGTAAATATGTTTACAAGAATGTATATATAAGCAGGAGATGCCCACACAGCTCAAACAAATTGGAGAAGGAAAGAGCATTATATGCCTGGTGGTTTCTGCATTCGAGGTCTATACCGATGTTACGTTCTCCCTTTTGCTCTATTTCTGAGGGCATTTGCTTTATAACTTCAAGTTTAATCCAGGCTGGATTGCATAACTTAAAATGTAGTGGAGAGGCAGTGCAAAAACTTGACAAACAAAATGGACAGTAATGATAACGATAATAATATTAAGAATATGAGTGACCAAATGGCTGCACTTTGCCATAAGGAAAATGTTTTAGGTCGGGAGTTTTCGCCTCAAAAACCCCCGAGGGTAAAGTCGTCGTACCCTATCGCCTCGCCCTGTGTTGCCTCGAGGGAATGAAAAGAATTCCCCATCTTTTTCGTCTACGTTTCTTTCCGAGATCGCAGCCGTTGGGAGGGACGGGAAACGTGTTCCCTGCTTGTCCAGGGGGTTTTCACATTCAGGATTTCGAGATTTTATTCCTTTGTATTTTTTCTCTTTTCCTGACTTTTGTGTTTCTCCTAGCAATTGCAACAGTTGACCCATCAGAGGACAAGGAATTCTGACGAACGTTTGATCTTACAGCGCTTTGTGGATGCAAAATTCCTTGGAACCTTCCCTTTGCCTGTTTGTTTTATTTGTGCAAATTAACTTCTTTAATGTTTATAATCTAAATAATATCGCTACCAAGAACGTTACCTAATATCAATTGTTAATTTACAATTATTCCCGGAAAAGCTAATTTTCTCATTTCAAGCCACGCTTAGCTAAACCAACACCTTCCGCTCTAGATGAGAGAAGTCCCTTTTCTTGGTTTAAATCTAACCGAATTACAGATTTGCCGATTAATACTTCAACAAAGTCATCTTTTGGATCCGATGCAGCTGACATCTCACTGATAACTTCAATCTCTGAAGTTTATGTAAAGTACTTTTGGGAGAGGGTTTCAAATAATTTTTTTTCTAGAAAGCTGTCTGTAATACTTTCGCTTCAGCTTAGCAAATTTGTCATTCAGTTTTGAAAATAAAAGCTTTTATATAAGACTTTGCTTTTTTTTCGAAAGAGAGGGAGAGGTAGTGGTTGCAGTGACTAATGGCCAACTTATGTCACGAGGGAAGAAAAAATCAGTCGGTTATTATCGACGGCCTTAAAGCTGATGTCGTCTTTGCATTTGAGTAGCTTTTCGTGACATGGAACCAAATAGTCCTTTCGCAAGTTATTCTCACAATTACAGGTAAATGCTGATGGAACTGTAAAACCGATGAAAAAAAGTCATTCTGTAAAAAATTTTTGTGCTAATTATTCACTCAATAATCCTAAACGCTCACTAATAACAGCATCTTAAAGGGTAGCTTCTGATAGGAGGAACAGATTAGCCAATAATTTCTGCTAAGATCCAGCCAAGTATGGAGGTTGTACAGTATTAAAACAGGGCTGAGGGCATCATCCTAATTAGCATTTCAGGTGAGATTAGTCTACCTCTTCTAAGGACCTTTCCATTATAAATAAGAATTGAAAGCGGGGATCTTGCTTTAATTGTGAAAGGATTTTTTTTCTGGTAAATGTGAAATGCTAGGAAACTATTTGTTGTCAGCCTAGGATGGAGCATTTTTATTTTAAACATGGCCACTGAGAAAATTTCTTTTTATTCAATATTTTGTTTCCCCGGCTAAAGTTGTTTTATTGGATGATTGCTCCAGTCTTCCTGGACACAGAAATCCTTGACAGAATTTTTAGTTAGTTTCTTTCCAGGACATTTATTTAGAAAACATAGATTTTTGTGAGCAGACGTCTATATGCTTGCATGATTGGGTCGAATATATATATATATATATATATATATATATATATATATATATATATATATATATATATATATATATATATATATATATATATATATATATATATATATATATATATATATATATATATATATATATATATATATATATATATATATATAATAAGGGAAAGAGGACACACAAAGATGTACAAGCTGTCCTTATTCCACGTTTCGTAATTTAATCTTCCATTTAATGACATCATCAGGGCTGTTAAAATGAAACATAAAATTCCTTGGAAAATTGTAAAAACTAAAAAGTAAGAATTTAAAAAGGTGAAAATTATTCTTACCAAATTTGAGAAATATACACAACATTAAAATTAAGGGAATGAACACAATTTAAAAAATCTTTACATTAAAATGAAAGGTAACAGAATATACAGTAAACTAATAATTGAAATAGCAGTGAACAGAGTTATAGAACAAAAGATTAAACGACCAACCTACAGAAGTGACAACGTTAAGCTAAACGTAAACATAAATAGAAACAACACAAGTCAAGACAAATAGAGAGGGGAGGAGGACGTATGAGTGTTTAATGACGGAAAAAGTTTAATAAAAAGTGATTCTAAAATAACAAGGTATTGAGGGTTGGTGGTATGGCCCAAAAATGGAAAAGTCTTTATTACTGATATGTGTTTTTTCTGGAGATTATGGGAACGCGGGTTCCCAATAAAGTTGGAATATTCTGGGTTTGGAATTACGGCTTTGTAGTTACAAGCATATCCAAGCTACACCACGATGAGAATCGATTAAGAGGGCACCTATTAAAATTAGTCTGTCTGGTGGATCCCACATAGCTCTCTGCTTGACATTCAGGGCGCAAGTATACTTATAAACAACGCCAGAGGACATATAAGGTGATAATCGCTCTTTAGTTTTAAATTTCATAAAAGTTCACACAAATTATTCAGGAACATTTTTATGCCATTGACATTAATTTAATACCCAAGAACCCTTTCACCATCGGCTCACTCTTTAAAACTAAAGAGCGATTATCACCTTATATGTCCTCTGGCTTTGTTTATAAGTATACTTGCCCTGACTGTCAAGCAGGGACCTATTTTTTTCCCATGGTGCAGACTCAAGGTGCGTATCAAGATTTACTGATCGTGACCAAGTATGGAGCTTCTGTGGTGGTAGTAGAATTTCAAACCCAGAACATTCCAAAATATTAGAACCACTCCAAAATTTGCAAAACACATATCGATAGTAAAGACTTTTCCATTTTGGGCCATACCACCAACCTCAAGGCTCTATTAATACGGAAAATTAAAAACTAGTTTATATATATATATATATATATATATATATATATATAAATATATATATATATATATATATATATATCTATATATATATATATATATATTTATTTATATATATACAGGGTGAGAAAATGCAATCCCCCTTTTTAATTTTATATCTTATAATGTATATTTTCTTTATCATTTTCTTTAATTAATTTGCTAAATCTTCATTTTTTCAGATATTTTATACAACCATGAGATTAACAAAGGAACAGAGAGTAAAAGTTGTTCAATTGTACTATCAAAACATTAAAAATGGGGCAGAAACTAAGATTGTTATCAGCTGAATTCAACATCCCAAGGGTGCAAAGCCGAAATATCACAAGGCTAATTAGAAAATTTGAATCCGAGGAAGTGTAAGTGATGCTCAAAGAGCGGGTAGGCCAGTTGTTGCAATAAGCACAAAAGTCCAATGAGCTACAATAAGAATCGTTGCATGCGTTCTCCTCAAAAAAATCCAGAAGGCGTCTTTCTGCAGAGTTAGCAATTAGTATTTGTAATGAACATTATTAAACCGAATAAGCATTATATTAATTTTGTTAATATATATTAATCTATTAACCTGTAATACATTCATGTTCGAAAAAATAAAGGATAATCAAAAAGACTTTAATTTTGTTTACTTAAACAAAAGGGCGTTAAAATGCGCAAAACTGCTATATATATATATATATTTATATATATATATATATATATATATATATATATATATATATATATATATATATATATATATATATATATATATATATATATATATATATATACATATATATATATATATATATATATATAATATATATATATATATATAATACTATATATATATATATATATATATAATAAATATATATATATAAATATATATATACACACACACACACACACACACACATATATATATATATATATATATTTATATATATTTATATATAAAATAAAAAGTAATGAAAAAATTTTTCCGAAAAAATAGAGCCAAGGGTGCATCAGATAATGGCAAAATCCAAATACAGCCCTGTCCACACTAGCAGGCACTGTCCGATGGGCAAATGCTGTTCCCATAACCCATTCCACTACAGATTTCCTTTTATACACACTGCAACTATTACTCCACACAACGCTATTTTTTTCTTTTCCGCGGTGCTGGGCGTGGTGAGACCACCCTCTTCCATTGCCTACTCAACGAGGTTTACTGATTGACCAAGTATGGAGCCAGAATGATGCGATTGTCTGATAACACTGTTTTTGAAGCCAAAAAATATAAACAGCTGGAAGTGCCCTTGGGTAAGAGAAACGAATGTAGTAATGGACAGCCCTTTTATGGCGAGTACAGAGTCTAGGGCGTTCAAAAGGGTAAACTGTATCCTTCCTCACCTAACCTTGTCAATACCAGGTAACTGTAAACACTCAGTTTGCTTAAAAACAACAGCCATCACACTTTAAAGTGAAAAATTTATGCAAAAGGCAATTATCTACCCTTTCTCCCCATATTTGTAACTAAATTTACTGCAAAAATACACTGAAAAAATACAATCCCTCTCTCTACTACATGACAGTAGGCAGGTAGCCTACCTGAGTTTACCGACAGCCTACCATAGTTTTATGACCATTAATGTGTGTTCTTATACAGCAACTTTTTATGTGCAGTTGTTACTATATTGTATTACCATTACACAAGATAAAGTTGTGTGGGCTATGTATGATCAACTATAGACCTGGGCTAGCCTAGCATTACACTCTTAGTATCAATGTCAAAAGTCAGATAGTTATTACAGCTGTATTTAAGATAAAGGTAATGGTAATGAAACTGTTATTTTACTTACGGAAACCAGTAATACTGTATTATTATATTCAATAAACATCATATCTGTGTTAAAACGAAGATCCTGCCTTTTGTAATGTTTGCATTCTCAGAATTAGCTGATTGAGCCTGTTTGTACCTAAAAAAATATGGAAAATATTTTTTAAATAACTAAAGTAAATGAATGTATCAAAATAATTATTATTTTTATTTTAGTAAATAAATACAAAACAGGTATTCAAAGGTCAGCTAGCATAGGTTATGATAATTAAAGTAAAATCCCTCAAAATCGCAAAACTGCTGTTTCTTGATTCATTTGTTTACCGATGTAAGCATACATCAGTTCTCTCTCTCTCTCTCTCTCTCTCTCTCTCTCTCTCTCTCTTTGATATTTCATCCCTAATCACCATAAAAACATTCAAAGTGCAAACTTCATATGTAGGCAAGACAAAACCAAAGAGGCTGTAGCAAGTTCACTTATGGCATGGAATGAGTGTGTGCATATGTATGTAGCCACACATGATTGCTTTTATTTTTTGGTCAGTAAAACTAAAAAAATGAAAAAATACAGTAAAAATATATACAAAAATACTGTAGCATAAAATATAAACAAAATAGTGTAAGAGTGTGTATGTTACTGTATTAGTCTTTAATGTAAACATATCTCAGTTAGCTCACTCACTCTCTCTCTCTCTCTCTCTCACACACACTGGTGTTACACTCATAATATCCATTTGCAAAAGTCAAATAGGCTATTAACAGTTGTGTTTAAGATGAATGTAATGGTAATGAAACTTATTTTACTTACAGAATCCATTTATACTGTACTGTTTTATTGATGTATAAAAAACAAAAACCTATCATCCTGCCATTTGTAATGTTTACATTTTCTGAATCAGCTGATTGCGTCTACTACCAAAAGAATTAGAAAAATAATTTTAACTTGATAAAATAAACGAATGTAGTGATGGAATCAGTATTTTTATTTTTGTACACAAATATGAAACAGGTATACAAAGGTAATATAGCATACTTTATGTTAAAGTAAAATCCCTCAAAATCACAAACAACTGTTTCCTGATTTGTTTGTTTACCGATGTAAACTCTCTCTCTCAGTACTGTACATATCCTTTAATGAAATATGAATTACTGTACCAGTTACATGAAAATACGAAACTAAATCTCCAGGAAGTTTACTACACCATCGAATGAGCGAGTGCCTTCATATGTGTGTGTTACAATGTTTTTTTTTTTGCTTTGCTTGATTTACTGTACTCTTTTTATTACAAGTTTAGTTGACTCCTAAGTATGATCACCAAACATATAACAGTACACAAGAGATATTTCATCACTGTTGTTATTTCATCTCTGAACACTGTAGAAATATTTAAAATGCGAATTTCATGTGCAGGCAAGACAAAACCAAACAGGCTGTAGCAAGTTCACCGACAGCATGGTATGAATTTATGCATACGCACGTTGGCACACACGATTGCGTTTATTTTTTGGTCTGTAAAACTAAAAAAATAAGAAAATACAGTAAGAGTATACAGGAGAATACTGTAGAATATAATATAAGCAAAATAGTGTGTGTGTGTGTTACTGTATTAGGCCTGAATGTAAACATACCTCAGTTTTTTTTTTCTCTCTCTCTCTCTCTCTCTCTACTGTATATCAATACGGTACATATCCTTTAATGAAATACCAATTACTGTACCATAAACATAAAGACACAAAACTAAACAAACTCCTGGAACTTCACGACGCCATCAAATGGGTGAGTGCATACATAGGTAAGTTTGACATATTTTTTGCTTTGTCTGATTTACTGTACTTCACTACAAGAATAGTTGACTCTATGATTATCACACATATTATAACAGTACACAAGAGAATATTTGATCACTGTTGACGTTTCATCTATAACCACAGTAAAATATATATAAAAAAACACATGAAACTAAACAAGCTCTGACAAGTCAGGTCTACGTAGTCCTCTTCACCCACCCATCACTGCATCACCTTCTCTTCCCAGTCAAGGAGCTCCTCCCCAGCTCTACCCACCTTCCAAAACCACAACTCTGAACCATCTTCTACCCAGCTTACTGCACTCCTCTCTGAGGGTGCCAAGCCATCTGACTGCCGCCCCCAAAAAAACCATGGAAACATCTTGAGGACTCCTCCACCCACCAGAATCCATTCTTGGTCAGTCTGAGTGTGGGCAGTGTTACCAAAATTTTTTTAAAGCCATGCAGCATTGCCAGCCATCGGAGGGTTTTTTTTATTTTTTGAAATTTATATAAATTTATATATAGCATTTATCTTTGAGGCCTTATTAATCACTGCTCCAGGTGTGCCATATAATGTCGAGTTCTGGATAATAACATTCATATAACTGAGGGATTACTATATGTATATATATATATATATATATATATATATATATATATATATATATATATATATATTATATATATATATATTATATATATATATATATATATATTTATATATGTATATATATATATATATATATATATATATATATATTTCCTATTTAAGTAAATATATATATATATATATATATAACAGTCAAGGCTTACCTATCCAGCTCTACAACTAGAAAATTTATATATATATATATATATATATAATATGTATATCAATTGGTAATGCCATATATATATATATTTGAAAGACCACATATATATATATATATATATATATAAACATATATATATATATATATATATATATATATATATATATATATATATATATATATATATAGTTATATTTCCTTTTTAAGTAAAATTAGTGCTAGCAATATTTTCTGCATGAACAGTCAAGGCTTACCTATCCAGCTCTACAAGAGAATTTCCATATCACAAAAATTACTTCTAATTATCTGCTCACAGTCAACTGGTAATGCCATGGCCTATCATTTGAAAGACCAGGGTTCAGTCCCTATGCGAGTCAGAAATTTACTCTGTGAAACACGTGCTCCTGCGTTCATTATTTCATTATATATATATATATATATATATATATATATATATATATATATATATATATATATATATATATATATATATATATACATACACACATATATATATATATATATATATATATATATATATATATATATATATATATATATATATATATATATATATATATATATGTGTGTTTACTTTTGTATACTATTGCAACAATGGTAGGTTGCAAGAGAAAAGGAGATTAAACACGGTGTTTAAGACGGGATTTTACCTTTGGATTGCATTTATGAATTTCATAATTCTTTAATCCACTCATTTATTTTCATCAGCGAAAGTCGATACTGTGGGTAACTTAGTTCTAATCTAGTCCATGACTGGTAGAAATTAAAATGATATGAAAAGCGTTACGAGGATACAACTCGTAATATTAAATGAAAGCAATAAGCAAGGTTCATCTTTCTTTTGAATTCGGCATTGAAAAATTTTTATGTAGGAAAAAGGTGGTGTTAAAAAAAAACCGTCTGATCATCGCAATGAAAAAAGGTTGAAAAAGTCCAACATTTCTATTCTGAAAACGCCAATGGCGCAGGTGGGGATGAAGTTGGCGCGTTAATGAAAATTATTTCCGAAATCCTGGAGTGTAGTTTGTTGAGTGAAGAGGAAAGGACTGACCTGGAAAGGAAAAACTTTTGACCGTTATTGAAAAGACTGGAAATTTTTTTCCAAAGACGCCATTGATGAGAGTATAAAAGAAACTTTACAACACTGGAAAGGTTCTTAATATAAGGAAGCAGGATCACTTTAATGTTATCGCACGTTCTTAAACCAAGTGTCTACATTACTCAATACCAAAAGCACGGTGAAGATAGTAATTTCTGAAAGTAATATTGTATTTCGATAGAATCGTCTTTTAAAGAAATAATTACCTGCCAAAATCTTCAACCTCTTAAAGGGCATAAAGGACATAAACTCTGGTACTGGGATACAATATATGTCGTTCTGTCGAAAAATCCCATTTACAAAAAAAAAAAAAAAGAAAGAAAACCAATATCTGACCAAATAAAAAATCGCAGTGGGAAATCACCAGAACATCATTGTTGAAAAAGGTATGAAAAAAGGGAGTATTCATGAGGGGTGGGGTGAAAAATACGCTGCTAAATAAGGGGATATATTTACATTACAATTATAATAATAGGTCTGCACCCCGTAGAGAGATCGGGCCATCAGTGCAACTCATGCAGTGCACTTTAGCCATTACTTAAGGTTTTTTGCAGGGTCCCTTCGTCCCCTAGCAGCAACCCCTTTCATTCCTTTTACTGTTTCCTTCATTTATATTAATTTTCCTCCATCTTACTTTCCACCCTCTGCTAACAATGATTTATTGAATCATAATGCAATTGCAAGGTTTTCCTCCTGATGCAACGTTCAAAACTTTTTACTGTTAATTTCCTTCCCAGCGCAGAATAACCTCATAGGTCTCACTGCTTGGCCTTTGGCCTAAATTCTATTCTGCGCTATAATAGGTCTGCAAAAGATGTTTGGAGACTGTAACTTTTTCTCATAAATCTCATTAGTGGAGCACCTGACCTACATTTGGAAGGCCCGTGGGTCGATTCCGACCAGCCACCCATCAGTCGATTCAAGTTACCAGTGTTAGATGGCGACAAAAAAATGCGCTTGGGATTAACGACCCAATTTCCCAGAGTTTGCTGAGAACCGGAAGGCTCTACCTTTTTGGTTCCACCCCATATATGAAAAGGGTAAAAATATAAGGAGATATATATATATATATATATATATATATATATATATATATATATATATATATATATATATATATATATATATATATATATATATATATATATATATATATATATATATATATATATACATATATAGATACATCCATGCATCCATATGAGTATATATATATATATATATATATATATATATGTATATATATATATATATATATATATATATATATATATATATATATATATATATATATATATATATATATATATGTACATATAAAGTGCGTGTTTGTATATTCATAAACCAGAAGGGTATTTCGGAGCTTCTACCGACTCTTTTCGAAAATTCATTGTGGTCGAGGCCAAATGCCTTTTGAGTTCTTTCCCTTTTTTGTGAGATCTAGAAATATCAACCAGGTTTTAAATGTATACACACACACACACACACACACACATATATATATATATGTATTATATTATATAAATGGATGTATGTATGTATGTGTGTGTGTGTATGCTCCACATACGCTCTGGAAAGCATTGAGGAATTTCAACCAGTCTTGGTACACATATGACTTACTGTCTCGAAAAGAACACTGTGTGGGTAAGACATCACTGGCACCAAAGGGAGTGACATGGAAAAATATCCGAAAATTACCGATATTTGTGTCTAATCCATAGTTTTCGAGGTCATTGAGACGAATAGTGACTCTCCCAATGCCTAATCCACAGTTTTCAAGGCTTCTGATATGAATAGTGACATTCTCAATGTCCTGTAAGTCCAATAGGAAAGGGGGGGGGCGTTGAGAAGGGGGTGATATGTAAAAATAACCGAAAACGACAGATATTAGTGTCTAATCCACAGTTTTTGAGCTCGCTGAGATGAATAGTGACACTCCCAATGCCCTTTAAGTGCAAGCTCAGATCCAATAGGAAGGGGGCTGAGAAGGGTAGGAAGGGGGTGACATGTAAAAATAACGACAAATATTAGTTTATAATCCATAGTTTTCAACCTCACTGAAATGAATAGTTACACTCCCGATGCCCTTCAAGTCCAAATTCAGCCCCCGATAGGAAGTAAGGGTGAGGAGGGTTGAAATATAAAATTCCAAAAATTCTGGGCAATGTAATTGAAGCAACTATCTTAACAGGAAAGGGAGAGAGTGAGAGAGAGAGAGGGAAAGAGAGTAAGAGGGAGAGGAAGTGAGAGAGAGAGTAGAGGTGGTGTCAGGAGGAGGAGAGAGAGAGAGAGAGAGAGAGAGAGAGAGAGAGAGAGAGAGAGAGAGAGAGAGAGAGAGTTTATCAGTTATTCGAATTCTTTTCAGGCAGTGCCAGGGTTGGTCAGCTTAGTATATATATATATATATATATATATATATATATATATATATATATATATATATATATATATATATATATATATATATATATATATATATATATATATATATATATATATATATATCCATAGTGAATTATATGTGACAAGTCCTCCTACCTAATCACTTTTCGAACTCATGTCCTTTTGGGTTGGAATTGGGTTCAATGACTTAATGTCCTCGTTCATCCTAAAAGAATATATACTGTCAATACACGCGTATAATATAATGGAGTATACAAATGTGTAAGGTGATACGGCTTAATATTGATGTATATGTGTGTGTGTATATATATATATATATATATATATATATATATATATATATATATATATATAATATATATCTGTAACAGAATTTAGGCCAAAGGCTAAGCGCAGGGGACTACTAGGTCATTCAGTATTTAATTGACACTAAGAATGTTTGAAAGGTGTTACAGGAGAAAAACATCTCAGGTGCACTATGAAGTAATTGTTAGAGAAGGTGGAAAGTCAGATGGAAGAAAGAGAATATGAACGAAGGCACAAAAAAAGGAATGAAGGAGGTTGCAGGTAGGGGCCGAAGGTACGCTGCAAAGATAATTAAGTAATGCTTACAGTGCACCACATGAGGTGCAGAGACGGCATTACCCCCTTACGGGGTGCAGTAGTTGGAGGCCTTTTATCATAACTTACTCGGATAAAGCTGAGTCACCCTAATAAGAAGTTCAAAATGAGATGACACTTGATTTTTACAATTATACATGCATGATATTTTCTTTAATTGCATGAAGGGAAACGAATTCCAGTTCAATTAATGTACTTCTTTCTCTCTCTTCCTGCAAGAATTTCCCCTTTTTTTATTTTTGGATAAAAAAATTCCTGTCATAAAGAAGCTTATAAACTCCGATGTATACCATATGTAACACAATTTCTATAGTTTTCTTTTACAATTATTCAATTTCATTTTTCCTTTCATAAAATGTTGAGTTCTCTCTGTCTGTTTAGACATTTCTTTATTATACTTTTACCTTTTAATTAATTAGAGCATACTGTTCCTGGTATTTGCTAGAGTTTCCTATTTGCTGATGTTTAACTTCTTATTTTTCATTCATTTTATTATTTCAATCGGATTTTTTTAACCATTCCCTTCATGGTCCGGCTTCCAATGTTTTGTTTAGCCTTCTTGTCTGCTAAAAAACAGAAGGCCTTTCGATTTTCACTTGTGCACTTTTTGCCTTCGCCACCGGACGCCCGTATTTTGCGTTCCTCCCCTTTTATGTCTCAGTAATGGGCAAATTTTCACCAACAGGCAAGAGTTTATTGAAGAAAAAAAATCATTCTGATCCACCGCCCTCGGTGGTCTCCGACTTTTTCATGTTTGACACAGATCCGTGAGCGTCGGTTGCCCGCTATCTATTTGGAAGAGGAACACTTTCACTATTCTTTGTCAGTGGAATTTTCCATTCCAAGCGCGACTGTACCATGAGGGGAAATTTATTATGTTGCAATAAAATAACAGAGAGAGAGAGAGAGAGAGAGAGAGAGAGAGAGAGAGAGAGAGAGAGAGAGAGAGAATTATGTACGTTCTTTACAAGAGGCATTTGCTGCATTGCTATTCCGAATATTTGTTGTCAGTTACTCCAAAGGAAATCAACTGAATTTCTGAATTTTTTGCAGAACCAAAGCAATTTTTTGGCTTTAATGATTGTTAATACCGACAGAGCACAAAAGACTAGTTTATTCACGGAACTTTTTTGAAAACATTTCCAAAAGAAAAACACCAAATATCTTTCTAATGACTGATTCTCGAAATATGACCTTGATAAAAAAAGGCCAAAACTAAACTCGCTGCTACAATTATTCTTCAACTGCCACTGTTCCTAACAAATAACAAGTATAAAATGCGCCGAAGTTTCTTCGGCGCAATCGACTTTTTTGTACAGCGTATAATGCTGCCTGAAACTCTCAGCCACGGCCCATTAAACTTTCAGCTGCGGCCCATGAAAATTTCAGGTACGGCCAGGTGGTGGCCTGTGTTGTTGGCACCTATAGCGGTGCCAGACGCACGACCATGGCTAACTTTAACCTTGAATAAAATAAAAAAAAACTGCTTAGGCTACAGGGCTGGAATTTGGTATATTTGATGATTGGAGGGTGGATGATCAACATACCAATCTGCAGCCCTCTAGCCTCAGTAGTTTTTAAGACCTGAAGGCGGACAGAAAAAGTGGGGACGGACAGACAAACAGTTTTCTTTTACAGAATCCTAATAAAAAACTCACAGCCCTTCTTCACAAATATACACAATACTCATAAATACACCCTTCCATTAAACCGCTCCATATACTCTCCTTTCCCCTTTCCTGTACGTTAATTCTAGTGCTCTACAAGTGTTAAAGCCTTTTGTTTTGATATGTAAGCCATCACTCAAAGCTCCACCTGCTGTCTCTTACCTGTTCTACCTTCTCCTGACGTGCAATATTCACCCTCCTAATATACAACCTTCTGTCATTTTCACTTTTTGATGTTACCCCCTCAAATTACTCTGCTTCATTTTTTCACCTTTTAAAATCTCCTTACCTGACAAAATGCCTTCAGATAATTCATTGCAATTGGCTTCGTCTTTCCCCAATTGTAGATACCTTTCCATATTCATATTAGCCTTCTTCTTCTTCTTCTTCTTCTTCTTCTTCTTCTTCTTCTTCTTCTTCTTCTTCTTCTTCTTCTTCTTATTATTATTATTATTATTATTATTATTATTATTATTATTATTATTATTATTATTATTATTATTATTATAGCTGTTTCCACGGCATTTAATTTATATAGAGTCTTCGATATTCTTCTTATTTTCTTTTTTCATCATCATGCACCTGGTATAACAGGTATCCTAAAGACATATAAAGATTTCTGTTGTCTTAGGTTTATTTCCTTTTACGTGTCGACAGTGATATTATTATTATTATTATTATTATTATTATTATTATTATTATTATTATTATTATTATTATTATTATTATTATTATTATTATTATTACTAACATCACCAGTTATATATTGTTACATGTACCTCATTTTCGGTACTGTTAGAGTGGTTGTCGAATTTGCACTGGAGTAGAGAGGCTGCCGATAAAATATGAAACAAAGCAGAAGATAAAAATTCACATGACAGTGTAATGAAATATAGATACAACTTACGAACAGATGGCATTTCATATTATTCATCTTTTCCCCCAACCTTTGGCACCAAAGTTTCTTCTCTACGTGAGTATAACCTCGACTCACTCCAACCTTCCGTTTCACTAATATCTTATTTTCATTGCTACGTATCCCTTTTAGCTACGCATTTCGCCTTTCCTTTTGCATAAACGATTGTTATTTCATTTCATCTGAACCCTGCTGAGGAAGCAGTCGATGCAATAAATGCACGAGACGACAATATTAGAATAGAATATAGAATTTAGGCCAAAGTCCAAGCGCTGGGGCCTAAGAGGTCATTCAGCGCTGAAAAGGAAATTGACAATAAAAAGGTTAGAAAGGTGTAAACGGGAGGAAAACCTCGCAGTTGCACTAAGAATCAATTGCTAGGGGAGGGTGAAAAGTAAGATGGAAGAAAGAGAACATGGACGGAGGTATAGTAAAAGGAACGAAAGTGGTTGCAACTAGGGGCCGAAGGAACCCTGCTAAGAACCTTAAGTAATGCCTACAGTGCACCGCATGAGGTACACTGGACGACACTAACCCCCTACAGGGTGAGACGGCAATATTCCCTGAAGGAATGTCATTGGAATCTAACACTTCTCTTGGAAAGGTAATGACACATGCAGAGAGAGAGAGAGAGAGAGAGAGAGAGAGAGAGAGAGAGAGAGAGAGAGAGAGAGAGAGAGAGTCATAATTTGACGACGAAGCTTAAATATTTGCAACGGTGAAATAACTCGTAAATGCCACAATTAAAGATAGTAATGACTGCAGTTGCTATTTATTGGTACTAGGGAGCCCGGTGACCATTTACGTGGTCCGAGTGATTAATCACTGGTAATTCAATAAACGGCCACTGGCAGCGGATGTAGAGCGAAAACGTCATTACCATAATAGTTGTTCATTAAAGCAATAACAGCGGAAAACTTTTATAAGAAGAATCTTATTACAAGCTGACGATTTCTTAAACATATTAAACAGATACGAGCATTACAAATTCTCAAAGGACTGCTGATGTGTGATAGTGAAAAAAGCTATTCTATGAATGGCGAGGAAAAGCACCAATTTTCTGATTTTAATTCATCAGTAACATACTTAATGTGTATTCGTTTTTTTATTGTTTGTGAAGCATTTGCTCCTTCATGAATGACGCTAGAAAACCATATAAGGAAGATACTAAGAATTCATTAGATCTTTTGTGAATTCTAATTAAATGTTTAAATCCATACCCCGCTCTCTGGTTGTCAAATCTATATTGGTCATAATACAGTATTCTACTTTATTACGGAAATTCCATTCAAGGTTTTTTCATATACATGATAAATATTCAATAAAATTACACAGAGTTATGTCATTCCATTCTAAATGTACCCTTTCGTGGTCTTTCAATTTTTCATTCTTAGATGTTTGAGTCAGCGTGAGAAAGAATGTCAGATTTCAGTTCTCACACAAGAACTCAACACACTTTTCCAGAAACGCTGCTCGTTAGTTTTCAAGTTTGGTGAAAAACCTTTTGTGATGAAATAAAGTTGCACAGAAAAACTTCACATAATTCAGAGAAACCCATAGCTCCCTAAGAATACAAAAGCTTTTAATTGAAATGAATTGATTATAGAAATTAAGCCAAAGTCCAAGCACTGGAACCCATGAGGTCATTCAGCGCTGAATCAGAAATTGACAGTAAAAGGTTTGAAAGATGTAACAGGAGGAAAACCTCGCAGTTGCACTATGAATCAATTGTTAGGAGAGGGTGGAAGTAAGATGAAAAAGAGAATATGAAAGGAGGCACAACAAAAGGAACGAAAGGGGTTGAAAAGCTTTTAATTCTTGTTTACTATATAGCAGAAAAGGGAGGCCAAATTTGTCAGTAACAATGATGATATAAGTGAAGGAAAACAGTTTACCACAAAAGTATCTGTTATTAAAGGAAAGTATTCTTTCCACCTAAGTCCTTCATTTTGTGATAAAGTTTTTTTTTTTTTTTTTGTATAAAACAGAATTCAGAGAACGTTACGGCATAATCTCAGTGGGATTTCTTTGCAGGAATTCCCCTATTTCCGATATAATGGAAACGTCTTGGATGGAATAACGATGAGGTAGCTAAGAGTCTCACCCCTTTGGCCAGGGGATCAGTTCCTCTCTCTCTCTCTCTCTCTCTCTCTCTCTCTCTCTCTCTCTCTCTCTCTCTCTCTCTCTCTCTCTAATAGAACGTGTGTGAAGAAGCTTCTAGACGTCCGTTGTGTATGGCTGGTGTGATTGCTTTAAAATTTTAAATTCTGTGGAGAAGAAAAGTGTGTTTTGTCATTGTTGGTTCTTAATACATAATAGCACTGCCAGTCCCTGTGGACAGCATCAGTTAATGCATTGACATTATTCAGTGAGTTCCTGTAAAATTAATGTAGATTTAAGCTTTGCATAACTAAAACGATGCAATGAAATCTTCACTGTTGATGTACACGAGGCAGCTTTCCTTAGATCGATAAAAAAAGAATTAGTTATGAACAACAATTGGTGTGACACCAATTTTTGTTCATAACTAATTCTTCTTTTATCAATCTAAGGAAAGCGGCCCCATGTATATCAGCAGTAAAGATTTCATTGCATCGTTTTAGTTATGCGAAGCTTAGATCTATATTAATTTTACCGGAACTCACTGAATAATATCAGTACATTAACTGATGCTGTTCACAGGGATTGTCAGTGTTTTGTATTAAGAACCAACAATGACAAAACACACTTTTCTTCTCCACAGAATTTAAAATTTTAAAGTTGGATTTTCTAACTGCGTAGTTGGTACATTTATCAAGATCTTTGATTTTTTTTTAATAACAGGAAATGTCTAGTCTGGAAAATGCGGTAAGGAATTCCATTAACCCTTTTCTAACGAGACTTTACGAGAATCCGCCTTATCCAATAAGACGAATTTTCACACAGCACATACAGGCTCTCCAAAGCGGACGAGGATGTAACCATTGCTCTCGGATTCACGATAATGTTCTCTTTTAGGTCACAGGAAACCAAAGGGCAAAGAAAACCTTAAAATCTTTACTCATATGAGGAGTACATTGCAAAAGACGAAATAAATAAATGGCCATGTTATCTGCAGGTCTGAAATTTATAATCCAGTTCTAAAGAAATTTCCATCACATGTTCCACAATCTGTGACGCTCCTACACTTCCAGCGGTTTTGTATTGTCATGAAGATTGCACCTGTCACTGTTGTTCGAGAAAAGGGCGGACTTTAAAAAAGTATCTGCGATTAAGTCTGCTTTGAGTTCACTACAAGAACAATGGAGTCCCACATTTTAAAATGCTTGATTCTACGATGCCTGAACAATGCCATGAACGACCTGTTCACTTTTATCAGTGAGTCAGATACCTTCAGATTCGCAATTTTGTTCTTTTCTCTTTTCATTTGCTTCTGATTGTTAAATGGAAGGAAGGAAGGAATATAGATTTAGGCCAAAGCCCAAGCCCTGGGACCTATAAGGTCATTCAGCGCTGAAAGGGAAATTGATAGGAAGAAGGTTTGCAAGGTGTGAAATTGATAGGAACAAGGTTTGCAAGGTGTAACAGTTCCTCGTTGGACGAATCGGTAGAGTTCTCGGCTAGCACTCAGCAGGGCCCGAGTTCGAGTCTCCGGCCGGCCAATGAAGAATTAGAGGAATTTATCTCTGGTGATAGAAATTCATTTCTCGCTTTAATGTGGTTCGGATTCCACAGTAAGCTGTAGGTCCCGTTGCTAGGTAACCAATTGGTTCTTAGCCTCGTAAAATAAGTCTAATCCTTCGGGCCAGCCCTAGGAGAGCTGTTAATCAGCTCAGTGGTCTGGTTGAACTAAGGTATACTGTATACTGCAAGGTGTAACAGGAGGAAAACCTCACAGCTGCACTATAAAACAATAATTGTTTGGAGAGGGCGGAAAGTCAAATGGAAGAAAGAGAATATGAACACAGGTACAGTAAAAGGATGAAAGAGGTCGCAAGTAAAGGCCGAAATGACGCTGCAAAGAACCTTAAGTAACGCCTGCAGTGCACCACGTGAGGTGCACTGGCGGCGCTACCATCCTACGGGGGATTGTTAAATGGAGAGCTCTGGATTACCTTGTAGTAAGTATTGTACGAATAGAATATGCATTTTCTAACCGGAGGACGAATAACGCATGTTAAGACTGAAAGGCAGCAATTCATAAGTGTTGATTAATATGACTGAGAATTTATAATTCTAAAAAGAACATATTCTCCCTCAAAGGGACTCATAGAAATACCCAAGAAAAAGACACCGCGTATTATATCCAAAATGGAACTCAGTTCACAATCGTGTGTTTTCGACTGACGTGAGATTCACATTTCAGCTTCTGTTTAATTTCGGGAATAAACCTAAAACCATGAAACGGCATCTGAGTTTAGATATTTGAAATTAAACTGCCTTTTGACTTTCCGTGTTCCTTCCATCCAAATAATCATAGAATAATGAAAATACTGCAGAGATTCTTTAATTGAAAATGACCAGTTTCGGTTTTTTTTTTGTTTTTTCGTTTTTGCAGGTATGCAAATTCATAACGACCTTCATTTTCCAAGTAGCTAACTTTGAAAATATTTTGTTGATACAGGAGCAGGTTAATCCACTTCGTGATACCGAGTGGTTTACGACAGAAAAGTTCAATTCGAGGTTACTTGTCCACCCCTTAGGACACGAGAGAGAGAGAGAGAGAGAGAGAGAGAGAGCGCATTTCCGCTAAATACAAGAGGTAAAAAGATCATCGATAGTTGAAATAATATGAATACATAATAAGATGGTCATGACGTTAACGGAAATGTCAGTGATAATAATGATTAGAGTAACTACGTAAGGATGACTTGAAGTCAAAAGGACAGAATGCTTACGATGCAATAATAATAATAATAATAATAATAATAATAATAATAATAATAATAATAATAATAATAATAATAGTTGAAGTAGTAACAGAATAACGATGATAATAAAATACCGTTCGGTATATGTCACGTACCTGGCTCACTTTATAGTATATTAGCATTCTTTTAGAAACTGAAGGTTTTTGATTACCTCGGCTGCTGTTAGAGGATAAATGGGTGATTAATTGACTTGAGTAATCCCCTTTCACTAAAAATTCTAGATCAGCGAAATGTATCTCTTGGCTGAACAATGATAAGGATAGTAGTAGAGGTAGTAAGAGTTAAAACAGCAATTAATTTTGTACTTTAACAAATTCCATAACGCCACAAAAAAAATAAAATAAAAATAATTGTTGTCAAAATTCGAGCCCAAATGAAACCATCTCTTTCCCCATTGCCTGTAACTACCCAGAAATCCCTTTTCCCTGATGAATTTGGGAGGCCAAGTTCCTTGGCTAAGTTCAGGGGGGAAGAGTTAATTTCTGCTGAGTCTTTTCAGAAATTTCTTTTCATCAGAAATGTGATATCAGCAGCAAGAAAGAGAACAAGACCAAAATGATCCTTATGCGCCTGGTAACCGGGGAGGGGGCCAATGTGAATCTAGGCTAATATCAAATTGGGGGCGAGGCCTGATGTTTAGACTGTGGCTACTATAATCAAAGGAGTTTGTTTTTTGTTCTGGTGACACTTTCTCTTCCTTAGAATGCACATCAACAATTTTTGTTTCTCATATTTCGATACTTTAAGGGCAAGTCTTGCTTTTGTTATCTCATGAATAGATGCTAAAATTTGATTTGCGAACTGAAGCCAGCTCCTTCAGCTCATGGCTTGCCTAACTATAGCTAGAGTTATGGAATTTGCATATTCGTACGAGAATAATTTTTGTTAATAATAAGGAATGTTATAGCAATATTCTTGCAGACATTTTCCAGTTATCCTCTAACAGCTGGGCAAGTCGGTAAAAAACCTTTCGTTTCCAAAAGATTGTAAATATGTACTTGGCATTCACCAGTGAGAAATGTAAATTATTACTCTATAATTATAATTTTTTCATTTAAAAAGCAAATCCTCATTTCACAAATGCTGAAAATCACTGAGATGGGAAGGTCCCAATCAAAGTACAAGTAAGAACAATGTACCACATCTTTTGACAGTGATCTAGGCTGGATATGGGTCCTTTTGAACCTTTAATCTTATCTATCAGTGTCCATCAGACTGAAAGCAGAGGAAGCATAACCTATTGGAGAGGTCAGCTGATATATTTGGGAATTTATATTCATGGTTTCTGGCTTAGGAATAAGTAGACAGGAAGCTTCCTGTTGATGTCTACAGGTCTATATGCAATGCCATCATATGTTAAAAAACGCACCTTGCATACTTACAGATGACAAAGCTATTCAGTCAACAATGTAACAATCTTCTCCATTGTAAGCCCAGACAATGTCTTGTCGTAATCATTAACATAGTATAAATAGAAGCGAATGTTAAAATAAGCACAAAAATCAAACAATAAGTTTATCTATACATAAGTGAACACTCAAATATGAATACTTACCACCATCCTTACTTGGAGCATGGGTCAAACTCAAAGAATAAGCGCATATAAATCAATATTAAGCATAGATAAATCAGTTTCAGTATTAAGATGAAAACAAAGAGGGGAGAGGCAGCCAAGAAATGGTAATAGAATTTCGCACTCAGTAAACGAGCAGTCATCCAAATAAAATTGAAGGTTTTGTTTGAAGGAAAAATCACGGAAGAAGGAGGGAGATAAGCCCTAACCGAAAAGTCTCATCTGCCAATATAATCATTAATGCCTTTGAGTAAGTGTAAACCTTTACAAGTCTGTTAATACATTACTGTGAAGCAATAATTTGTATTTTATAGGTAATTAACACTAAAACAAATTTCCACTTTTCTTTCTATTATGTAAGAATGAAAACCACTCAGGTGTTGCGCAGACCATTCAAATAATTGCATGTGTTTCTTAGTTTGTGATAAAAATCCAACAGAATGTGTTTGAAATGGTTGGAAAAGGAACCTTCTATAAAAAAAAATAAAAGGATTATACCACTCACTGTTCAGGCGAGGCAAATATGGATCTTGATACGTCAGTGAATCTCACCACATCCTGACATTCTTGACCAAAGTGGATTCTGTCTACTGAAAGGCTAGCCTGGGAATTGTACCTGCTTCCAGTAGAGTAGCAGATGCGTCAAGAGGGCTTCTCTTGAGAATTCAGCTGTGAAAAAACTACATTTACTATAGAATGTGGTTTTTTGTTCCAAAGGAGCCTCGATGGCTCGGTCGGTAGAGCAGCAGACTCGGACTTCATACGAAGTCTGTGTCACGGGTTCAAATCCGCAGCCAACTGGTCAGAGCGGGCGAACACTTTGCTATCCGTGGCAGACACCCAGGGATTATGTACTTAATCAACGGATAGGTTTGCTGAAAGCAAATGGGTGTTACAGACTAATACACACACAAACAAAGCCACTCCAACATCTAAAAACATAACAGACACATCACACGTCTCGAACTGTTGGCCTAGCCACTCACGTCTCCTCGCTGCTGGGAGAAAGGGAGCTGGGGATTTGGCACGATACATATACACATGTGCTACCGGGGTCTAAGCGATGTCAGGCAGGGCAGCCGATCGAGGCTACGGCCTACCCCAACGCCAAATCAAAGTCCTTCAAAAAGAAGGCATCGTGCTTACCCCACATGAAAAATGGGAAAAAAGCACGTTAAACGAAGAAGAGGAAGAAGTGGTTGTCTGTTCGAGAAATTAGTTAACCCAACCCTGCCTGCCTTTTCCTAATCTACCTGTTACAATCTGAGGAATTGTAAATGCTACAGCTATTGAACTTTATTTAACAACATTCTGTAAGAGAGAGAGAGAGAGAGAGAGAGAGAGAATGGAAGGGGAAGGGGAAATACAGTAGTCCATTATGAACACACGAAAGCATGATAAGACCTTACAGTTAACTGAATTAATTGTGGCTGATTACTGTAATTACCTTTGCTTTTCGAAAATCAGGAACTTGAACTAATCCTAGTTAAACTGCCAATATCTCGTAGACTAAACAAACATTATTAGAAAAGACGTGAAGGGTAAAAGGACTTCATTCTACTAGCTGTAAAAATGCTAGAGCATAAAAAATCCGGAAGGTAATCTCCATATTCTTTGATAACTACAAGACTGCAAAAAGTTTAAAGGGACAACTACTGTGGCCATGTTTATCTAACTATAAAGATGCTACAATATTAATACTCAAAAAGCAACATACTGATTTGGGCTTCCAAAGAGAGACTCTCGACCAGCCAATCCATGGAAAAAAAAAAAAAAACACACAAAATTTATTTGTTTGTTTATTTAAGTTTACATATGTAAAAGCGTGCTATTTTTCGCTTAACATAAATTAACTATTGTCGCATGAAATCAGGATACATATAACAATTATGACAATAATTTAATTACTTACTGAAGACCCTTTTATTTCCAATCCATAATGCTCCACTTCCATCCAGTACAATAATGATGGAAAGTCCAAAACATCTGATGGATCACTGCTATCTGGACTGAAAGAAATATGTTACCACAATTGTTCAATAAAAAAATATGGATGAGTGATTTTTCATGAGCTATGACCTGTTTAGTAATCCACCACCTAGATTGATTTTTATTACTCGATCTACAACAACCATTTTTAGTGCGAAACATTTTGCTGCATTTCTAATTACAAGTATCAAAACAGAATGTATAATTAAACGCAAATTACAAATGTGTTGGGTCTTAAAGATTGCTGTAGCTTGCAATTACGACAATAGAATTATCGAAAGTGTCTAACAGTAAATTTTTCCTCAGGAAAAACTTACGCTGTTTAAAATTCCTGTCTGTCCTGATACTGTAGCTGTCAAATTTGTGCAAATGTATGAAGGAATGTTGCAAAGATTTATATTATTAATATCTGAACTCATATGTAGATTGGCATCATAGCAAGAGAGCTGAACTGTGACACCAGACTCGCCTTTCAAAGTGCTGTAATTCTGTGTACTGGTGTTGCTTGCACGATATTGAGACCCACCTACTATTGGCACTTCTTAGTAATCATAAGACTGTATGTAAGAGTACCGAGTGATGTACGTGCTTTAAGAAGAACAAAAAGTGTCAGATGAACAGGTTGGGTGTAAAATGATACCCAAAGGAAACTAAGGAAGTTATGACCCTTCCCTTCTAGTGCAAATGCCTACCACACCCCTTTGCCACCTGATGGAACATGATGACCTGTCTGATAACTGAAGGTAGTTGTAAGAGTTCCCTTGGCCACTTTATATTTAATGTTGATCTCCAAATGTATAGTCCAATTATTAATAAATGCTTTTTAACATATCATCAGACCAGAGTTGTCCTCATTCAAATATTTATGATCATCATCTCCGTCAAGTCATTTACAGTCCATAATGTCTGTAACTAATGATTTAAGCATTTGCAGCCGTAATTATCACCCATGAGGGTACTGAGTTAAATGGCACTTTTTTAAAATGTATAATTATTCCCACCTAGTATGGTTAGCTACAGTATCTGGCCTCAATATTACCAACAGTTCTCAGGAAAATATTCCACTGCTAGGGACACACACCAATTATTAAGTGAGGTTATTAGAAAATGCATGAATTTATTTGATGTAGACAATAAATATGCAGTACGAATAATTAACCAAATTTGACATTTTATTGAAGACTTGCCTAGAAACTTAACTTTTCAAATAACGGGTACGAGAGCGGAGTTCATAGAAATATCCGACTGTCATATTAGGAACTCGGCTGATTTTCTGGACAGCTGCCAAAACTTAAATCAAACGAAAGATGGTAACCCTTGATGTAGATTTTCTCTTTACTAGGGTTCCTGTTCAGGAAACCATAACGTTCTTGGCAATAAAACTTCCAGGGCTGAAACTTAATCTCCCGGTTCCTTGTGAAGCATTTATTAATCTCTTTGAGTTGTGCGTCACAGACAATGTATTTGAATGCCAAAGAGAGTATAATCAACAGAGATATGGATAATGAATTCTCTCTCTCTCTCTCTCTCTCTCTCTCTCTCTCTCTCTCTCTCTCTCTCTCTCTCTCTCTCTCCCCCTTGTTTATGGAATATTTTGAAACAGCTTTTTCCCCAGATATGTAACCTAAAATGACTTCGGCATGTTGAATTGTTGATGAAGTTTCTCTGATAAGGCCAGAGTATTTAGATTTTGACTAATTTTTCAGTCATTTGAACCAATTACACCCCACTATATAAATCTTAAGTTTCTCCGTATTCTTGTGCATATATACATTAGTATTCAGACCATATAGAAACTTAAAATCATCTGCCATATCATTTTCATATTTTTGAGAGTATATAGAATAAGCGAATCCTGGTAAAAAAGTCACAGGAAAAAAAGTCAGAAAAGAGTCACAGGAAGAAAAGACAACAATCTTTCCAAGTGTGACCCCAGAGGGTTTACCCGGTATGTATCCATGTTTAGTACATGTTTAGTACAAGCCCGTTGGGGATTCCCGTATAAACATAAACAAAAGATTGTAAATATCATAAAGATAACGACCCCCAAGAAATATTGTGGATTTTTCCCCTGTGACTTTATTGCCGGCCACCAAAAATTAATGTGACCTTTTTCCTGTGACTTTTTTTCCTAGCCAAAATTGTGACTTTTTCCTGTGACTTTGTTTCCGTCACTTTATTACCGGCCACCGAATAGGCAGTCCTGAACATCGTGAGCCTTCTCAGAGGTCTTTGTTGACCATATTCCAAGAATATGCTGTATATAAATTGGCACCTGTCCTTCATAGTTCCCCTTTTCAGATTGCTTTTAAATACCCCCACCAATATTAGGAGCGTTCTTTCAAACAGGCCGGAATCTCTAAATAACTCAGGTGTTCATATCATTCCTTGCAAAGATTGCAATAACTCGTATTGGGGTGAAAGTGACGGAGACTGGGAGGTCAGGTTAAAAGAACATCAATATGATATAAGGATGTGTGATGTGAAAAACCCTCTTTGTAATCACATACCCAACGAAAATCATAGAACAGATTGGGAGAATGCAAAACTGGTTTATAAGTGTTGTGAATATTATAGACGCGAAATTGTTGATAAATCGTTAATATCAGGGGAGTGTTCATTTTCAGTTTAATAAAATCATTCAAAGAGCAGTTGTTAAAGCCTTTGAGAGGTATAACCTAGTGACTCATGTCCTTTTGTTTGTATTTTTCATGGACATCACTTTATTTCTTTATTACAGAATGCACTTGTAACAACCTACTGTTAGCTTTTATGTATTTATATATACTTATGTACATGTGTTTAGGTATGTGTGCTTATCATTACGTATTTATTGTCTTTCTTTTTATATAATGTTAATTTTTGGCATTCATTTAAATTCTTTACTCTGCTTGTAACTGATATCTAATTTATAAAAAGAAAACCTTGCAATTCATCGTTGTGACCTGAACATCTTTTCTTACATTTTTGCGTTGTTTAGTTTGGTTTCTGCCCAATAACTGGTGCTTTGCTTGACATATTGTTTCTTAAATGTCCTGTGTGGATAGTGACGATGCTCTTCCCTCGAAATTAGCCTGTTTTATTAGTGACTTATATTTCATGTATTATTTTATCATTTTATCTTTCTCTCTTTTGTTAACTTCATTAATAACAGACTGTAGTTGAGTTTCATTGTCTCCAGACTGAAGAGGGAGCATGACGCTCCGAAACTGTGTGAGTTTTTTTTTTAAGTTTCAAAGGTCGATACTAGTCTGTTATCATCATCAATCTTGAGTAAATATGGTAAAGGATATAGAAATGCATTAGCTTGGGAAAAGAAGAAAGACATTTTATTAAAGAATGAAATCGGCGTTTAAATGAATGCTATCAATCACCGAAGAATTAACGAAGAGAGAGAGAGAGAGAGAGAGAGAGAGAGAGAGAGAGAGAGAGAGAGAGAGAGAGAGAGAGAGAAAGGTAGTTAATATCTCATGATTACTGACAACGGTTGGAGTGATGGTATACAAGGATTTTATTAATGATGCCTAAAGATAATGTCTGAAATTCGACACACCAGTTGATATATAAGTAGTTATGTAGCAAATGCGGAAGGAAAAAAGATCTATTTGACTTATCTTGAATAAAAAGAGAAAACATTTCTGGTAGCATAAACAAAAAGCGCGGAAATGATTTTGATATTAGATAGAAATTCATTAATTCACTTCTTGCATTACTTATTTATTGCAGATTTCCTGAGTGATGTAGGTAAATACAAGGTTATATGACCTCACGTTCGTCAATCAAGTTGGCATTCCATCTAGAAACCAAAGCTAGATATCAATCATGATTTAAAGACATTAATAATCTTTTTACTCTATCGAGAGAATATATCCTAACATCCACAGCTTTGGAGTATACTGCTAACATTTCGGAACCACTGTTTAGTCCGGGGCACCTAGAACACAAGTGGTCTTACGGGCCAAGATCCTACATGCTCATCTGTCTGAACAATAAAAGTTACATGGTTCTTAGGAATGGTGGAAGGAAAGACCCGCTAGGATGGGGAAAGGGATCAAGATTCGAATTACATGTGAAGAGCCTGGTTTGATATGTATTGCCAGAGGTCAGCCACGTTAGAAGGGTCAACAATCCCTTTTTCTTAAGTTTCTTCTTCTTCGTTTCTGCACATGCTCTGGGTTTCCCGTGGGTTGAGGACCTGTCTAATGAGGGTGTTCTAAGCAGCAGCAAAAATGGGGTTCAATGTGTGTGACTGATGAGCAGGATCATTGTGGGTTTACGAAATTCTGTTGAAATTGTGGAAGATTTCTTTAATAAATAGGCTTGTCCAGTCATTATCAAAAGTGGTAGATATGCCATTTTCTTAATCACAACAACATTTTCTCTGAGATCACCCTTTCCTATACTGCCAAGCAATACTTCTACGGCACTTGTGTGTGTGAGAGAGAGAGAGAGAGAGAGAGAGAGAGAGAGAGAGAGAGAGAGAGAGAGAGAGAGAGAATTTCTTGCTTCCTGACTCTGCAAGCTTATTGAGAAAATATTTACATGTTCTGGTATGAATTTAATGGTAAAGGAGGTAAACAAGACCAGCAACGTCGATAATAATAACAATAACATTAATCGTACGGTAATTTGGACGGACACACAAACGTACTTTATTTCAAAGGAATATGCTCTGGAAGGCCGAATTTCGCCACAGTTCCCTCAGGGGAAATGAAAAAGTAATTTTCATTGACGTCTTCTTCCAAGACCGGAGCAGTTGCAAAGGCAACATTTGTTCCGTCTTTGTTCTGCGCGGTTTCTTTTTGTGGATGCTTAGTTTCATCCCTTTTACTCTCCTCTTTTTCAGAGTTCTGCTTCCGGCCATTTCCATGATTAAACCGTCGGCAAGCACGAACATTTTCATTCATATTTAACCTCACGACAACATTGCAGCCTTATGGTTGCGGCATATTTTAGGGACCTTCTTCTTTTTTTACATTTTATTTCGTTCTTGTTTACATCTTACTTTATTTCATATATTATTTCATTTCATTAAATTGTTTTATTCCTTTGTATTAGTAAAAGAAATGCTGTATACTGTCTCAAGCTGCCTTTGTTAAATCCTTCGGAACTATTAATCTCAGCTGAATTGAATTATCAACTTTATCTGCACTGAGATAGAGCAATCCCTATGTAACAGGAAGTGATTAGTCTAACTGCTTTTCTTTAATCTCATCCTCGCTCATGCTCAGACCAAGATAATTGTCCCAATAATACATGGCCTTGGGGGCGGTTCCCGTGTGCATGAGATGTACCCTAATTCACCCACTTGCCTTTTACAGTAGACACCTTGAATTATCTGAAAAATCAGGGTGGACTTTCTGAAACCTGGCAGCAACTGAGAAATTTAGGCTTAATTTCGCTATATAGGGTGATCATTTCGACCCGTAAACTCTGGGTACCTGACCTTAAAATACCCATATCTCCCTTGAGAATTAACGTAGAAGGCTCATTTACCACTCAAAATGTTCCTTTTAATGAGCTCTTTCCATTGATATATAAATCATTAACTTTTAGGGCTATATTAGGTCATAAATAACCAAAATGTCACCAGAAATCGAGAAAAGCTGATGATTAACCTCATGGACAAATGGTAAAAATCAAACAATATTAAAGAATAAACGGCATATATTGACAATAATCAACACAGCAACACTATATTATTCAAATAATAAGCACTTTATTACTTTCTAAACGCACAGAAGCATACAGTAACTTTTCATAAAAACTTTATTTTGAAAATGCCAATTTATGGTCATTGCTATCTAGGTGGCACTTTATCATGGTATGGGGATTAATATTTGTTGATAAAGTACTTTGAAAAACTTCTCAAGTGAATAAAATTATAAAAAATATATAGCTTGCACAATTTCCTTAAAGGGAAAATAAAAAACAAGTAAAAAATGCGCCGAAGTTTTCTTCAGCGCAACCGAGTTTTCTGTACAGCGTATCATCAAGGCCACCGGAAGTAGATCTATGTTTCGGTGGTCTTGGTATAATATGCTGTATGAGCCGCGGTCCATGAAACTTTAAACACGGCACGGTGGAGGCCTAGCCTATATCGTTGCCAGACTCACGATTATGGCTAAATTTAACTTTAAATAAAATAAAAACAACTGATGATAGAGGGCTGCAATTTGGTATGTTTGATTTTTGGAGGGTGGATGATCAACATACCAATTTGCAGCCCTCTAGCCTCAGTAGTTTTTAAGATATGAAGGCGGACAGAAAAAGTGCGGTCAGAAAAGTGCAGACAGAAAAAAGTGCGGACGCACAGACAGCCGGCACAATAATGTTCTTTTCAGAAAACTAAAAACTAAATCCTCTTACAGAGAAATCAAGAAGATGCTTTATTTTATTACAACAGGATAAACAAGACGATATAGAATTACCCCAGTACACCCTACACTAAAGTTTAGTGACCAGTATTCGTAAATTGTCCATCTGTATTGATGGCATAATTGAGTGGGCCACAGGTCCTTCAGTGATGTTGAAACAACTGACCCCATCACACTGAAGGCCGGAGGAACGAGTATTTTGAGGGTGAAAATAGACAACGTTCTCTATCCACCGTCAACGAGGTAACATGTGAGATGTGGCTCCAACTTGTATATAAATTATGTTGTTTCAAGTTACGACAGAAAGTTAAAAGGAAGAGAAGTGAATAATTAGGTAAAAAACCAAGACAGATCTGCTCGCGAGAACTTCTTACAGAGCTAAATCTCAGGATGGATAGAGAACATTGTCCATTTTCACCCTCAAAATACTCGTTCCTCCGGCCTTCAGTGTGATGGGGTCAGTCGTTTCAATATCACTGAAGGACCCGTGGCCCACTAAACTAGGTCATCAATATATAAGTGTGTGTTTGTGTGCACACACACACACACACACACATATATATATATATATATATATATATATATATATATATATATGAATATACATATATATACACATATATACATATATATTTTAGATATATATATATATATATATATATATATATATATATATATATATATATATATATATATATATATATATATATATATATATATATATTAACTTTACAATTACTAACAGGACCTCATTCAAACTGGGTGGTATCTAGTGGAGATATTTATTCAAAAAGTTACAAGCTTTCTAGGGTACTTGAGGATGACTGTTTGCCCTAGAAAGCTTGTAACTTTTGAATGAACATCTCCACTAGATACCATCCAGTTTGAATGAGGTCCTCTTAATAATATATATATATATATATATATATATATATATATATATATATATATATATATATATATATATATATATATATATATATGTGTGTGTGTGTGTATGTATATACATATATACATATACACACACACACACACACACACACACACACACACACACACACATATATATATATATATATATATATATATATATATATATATATATATATATATATATATATATATGTGTGTATAACTGAATCACGAAAATATGGAACGTGACGAATATATAAATAAAGATAAAATCCACGAAGGAAATGGAAACACAGGGGTGCTGCGAGGCCTTTCGACACTAGTCCTTTACTTAGCAGACTGAAGAAATATAAAAGTATGTTTACAAAGAAAGCTCATATAAATGACAGATGGGGATTATAAAGGAAACATCATTATCATCCAGGTGCCATATCCCCAAGGACGTCGGCAATCATGGCTCGCCACTCCTCTCTATTTCCGGCTCTCTGCAGCAACTGAGCTGCAGACATTCTTCCTCCAGTCATTCTCACCAATCCATCCATATATTTTTGTCTAGGTCTTCCTCTTGGCCGACTTCCATTGATTTTACCAGTGAGAGAGAGATGTTCTAGTTCTTGTCTTCTCACTATGTGACCCAGAAAAACCGCATTTGTCTACCTCTCACTGAAGCCAAAAGTTCTCTCTCAATGCCTACTCTCTCTAATACCTGCTCATTAGTTTTCCTTTCTGTCCATGATATTTTCAGCATCCTTCTCCAAAACCACATTTCTGCAGCCTGTAACCTCTCCTCATCTGCCTTCCTCAAGGTCCAAGTTTCACAGTCATACAACAATACAGACCAAACAAAACATTTCACAAATCTTCTCCTAAGATTCATTGATATTTTGAGTTGGTGACTAATCTTTTATCTTATCAAATGCATCTTTTGCCATGGATATTCTCTTCCTGATCTCTTTTTCGCATTTTCCATCACTTGTGACAGTGCATCCTAAATAATTAAAACTATCGGTTTGTTTAACTGTTTCAGCATTAATTCTTATATCTGTTCTTGGGGGATTTCATCTTTGGAGATAACCATAACTTCTGTTTTCTTAATATTTATTGACAGACCTCTTTCTCTGCTTGACTCGTGTAAAGTACTGACTAAAACTTGAAGTTTATCATGAGAGTCTGCAACAAGTGCTGTATCATCAGCATATCTGATATTAAATATTGACTCCTCAACCTTAATTCCTTCCATATCTCTGAGATCTCTCATTATCATTTCACTATATAAATTGAAGAGATCAGGTGATAACACACAACCCTGTCTTACACCTCTCTTGATGTGATCTCTGATTCGTCATTTTCTACTTTCACTGATGCCTCTTGATTCCAATATAAATTCTTTATCAATCTTAGATCTTTCCCATCGATATTTATCTGTTCCAATATCCTTATAAGGTCTACATGTCTAACCTGATCAAAAGCCTTTTCATAGTCAACAAAACAAATATATAGATCTTTTTCACTTCTATTGCTCTGGATCCATCAACATTCTCAAAATAAAAATTGCATTTCTTGTCCCTTTATCTCTCATAAAACCACACTGTTCATTGCCAATCTCTAGGAGTATCTTATTTCTTATTCTTTCAAAACAATCCTTAATATTTTTTTTTGTGATCTGACTCATGATACTGATAGTCCGGTGTTTATTGCACTCAAGTGTTCCTGGAAACATATGTACCTGGAATCCAACACAATTGAAGAAAAACCTCTTAAATATTTAATCCTTTTTTGGCAGTTCTATTAATTCTTCAATTGTGTTGGATTCCAGGTACATATGTTTCCTTTATTCCCAACAGTTGGAAGAAATAACGTGCGTATCGTCTTGAAGCCACCAATGTACGATCCACATTAGCTTGTACTAGGAAAAGTGAGATTAATGCCACATAATCTGTATCGAAAACTCTTTGCTCACCCTTCATTCCTTAGGTTATTTAATATTTTCGCTATATAGTTGGAAGAAATAACGTGCGTATCGTCTTGAAGCCACCAATGTACGATCCACATTATTAGCCTTGTACTAGCAAAAGTGAGATTAATGCCACATAATCTATATCGAAAACTCATTGCTCACCCTTCATTCCTTAGGTTATTTAATATTTTTCTCTATATAGTTGGAAGAAATAACGTGTGTATCGTCTTGAAGCCACCAATGTACGATCCACATTATTAGGTTGTACTAGCAAAAGTGAGATTAATGCCACATAATCTATATCGAAAACTCTTTGCTCACCCTTCATTCCTTAGGTTATTTAATATTTTCGCTATATAGTTGGAAGAAATAACGTGCGTATCGTCTTGAAGCCACCAATGTACGATCCACATTAGGTTGTACTAGCAAAAGTGAGATCAAAGCTACACAATCTATATTGAAAGCTCATTGCTCATCCTTTATTCTTTAGGTTATTTAATATTTTCGCTATACTTAGGGGGAGAAAAATTCTACGAGGAGCTTGAAAACTAATACAAAAAGCTGCATTAAATCTCCTTCCTTGATGGATGTCTGATAATTCGCTTTCTACTACATTGTCCACTATCAATGCCTGAACCATTTCTTGCTTCTCTCGCTTCATAGTTACAGGGTTCTCAGTTTGGAATTTTATATACTTCAAGAGCCAGAAGGAAATGTTAAAGGACATAAGTACCTAGCGCTTTCATGTATTTGACATACAACCCTTCAGGGTACAGTGCACTGGACCCCGAAAAAGTGTAAATCCAATAAATTCAACCTCTAGGTACTCACGCATTTTAATAATTCCTTCTGACTCTTTAGTATGTTTATTATCTCTTGTTTCTATTCTTTTTTTATTACTTCATCTTTTTCATTAGTCTTCTTTTAACCTTTATTTTTCCTCCCATCAAATGCATTTACTGGATGTACAAACACCGGTAAAATACTGTAAGTTGCCAATAAAAAATAATAACCCAGGGATGTTTACTGGTTGCAGTTTTGCCGTATTTGTTGTGGAGGGGGCGGGGGGCTGATACTGTCTTACCTTATAAGTCGTAATTTAACGAAGAGCTCGTTTAAAAAAATGTAGGTTACAATTGCATATTGTGTATTGGCAACTTATAAAATAATACCCAAATACCTTCCGTATGTCAGCCCTAAGACCGGACAAAAGAACGTGGCTGAGCATAGGCCTAGTGTCTGCCTTCCTTAAAAGCGTTAATGAAACTTGCAGCAGACCCCTTAGACCGATGTTTTGGTGTGATAGGCAAAAGCTCACAGGTCAACGGATTGACTGTACTGTTTGGTGGCATATAGCGTCTGCTTTAGCTTTATTATTTTCCAACTTCATTCATTATTTTGTAAAATATGGCTAATTTTGACAATTTGAAACAAGAATATATATTTTTTGCTAATAGATTATTTTACATTACACCGAATACTATCAGCTTTTTATTCGAATAATAAAAAATGGCCAGTTGTTCAACTTGCAGTCTAAAATTATGATAAGCATTATTAACAGTCAACGATGTTTTGAGATATTAAAACACCCCTAGCAAGTAGTACCCATAGCTAAAATTGAAGTTTCTTTGTAAGGTTCTGTGTATGGAAACATACTCACTTGTTTTCTTCATGGGACGTAATATTATAGCCTAAATTCAAAAGCATTTGTATTCTATTCATTAGTTAATGTCTTTTTTTTCCGTTACTGGGGAAATCAATATCCCAAAATGAACCTGAAAACAGAATGTGAAAAAGCTGCAAAAAATTCTCTTCAACATAGTAGTAACCATTCTCCTTCCACTCCCGTCCCCTGCCTACAGTAGTGTCCACTATCTACCTTAAACCAGTTATGGCTCTCTCTCTCTCTCTCTCTCTCTCTCTCTCTCTCTCTCTCTCTCTCTAAAACTTCATAGAACAGTCTGCCTTATGCAAAAAAATTGTATTTGATATATTAGATTGTTCATTGGAAATTATGTTTGGGATTGAGAGGAAGGCTTTCAAAACACAAAGTTGAAACAATATGGCTTAATACGTACTTTCTACGGTGGCTCTCAGATCTCACTGTGGCCCGTTGCCTGGCGAACCGTACTGGTGTTGACTGTATTATTAGTATTATTAGCAATCTTCCGCATTAACTTCTGCACGGAGTAAAGTAACTGGTGCAGTCATTTTCTCCTACGTGACAGGGCTGGATTAAGCTGGTGGGAGGCCTGGGGCCCACTCTGGGGGGAGGCCCCCTTTCCAACTCCTATTGCATACACTACAAACTATAGTCTATATATAAACTATATTATAAACTATAGTCTATATACAAACTATATTATTAAATTAAAATGTATTGTTTTTATTGGTGGGAGGCCCCCTCTTGGTGGGTGGCCCAGGGCCCAGGCCCCTGCCCCCCACCCTTAGTCCGGCCCTGCTACGTGATTGTCATTTAATAAGAGTCTATAACTTTCATGAAGGTCTTGTGAACCGTGACACGTGTCCAAACAGAGAAAAAGACTCATCAATCGAGTCTTGGATAGGAACACGATTTTCTTAGGAAGACTCACAATGTACAAGATGAGCATGATAGAGAAGTTCTTAGCGAAGAAGTGAATTGTGATGAAGTAAAGACAGCTCTTTCATCATTTAATAAAGGTAAAACCCCAGGTAGAGATGGTCTTCCCACTGGAATTTTTTCTTACCTTCAGGGATATCACAAAGAATGACTTTATAGAGGTACTGAAACACATGAAAACACATTTTGAGTTCTCGGTATCTCAAAATTTAGGTCTAATTAAATTTACCCTAAAGTCAAGAGACCTGTCAAAATTAGCGGAATGGCGACCTATTACTTTATTAAATACTGATTTACAAAATCTTTACGAAGATATCAAAGAACAGGCTCCACTTCGTGATTGATAAGGTTTTCTCCAAACTTCAATTCTGTGTTGGCCCTTGTAAGTCAATTGTTTATTGTAATAATATTAGTATTATTCATTATGTCAATAATGAGAAACCAAAGGTGGCATTGCTCAGTCTAGACTGGTCTAAGGCCTTTGATAGAGTAAATAATGATTTTCTATTAAGATTTCCAGAGCAGTTACTAGTTTTAATGGTACTTTATCCCGTGAATTTGAAGTCCAAAGATCTGTTAGACAAGGAGGCCCTTTGGCCATGGTTCTGTTCTGTATTTTTCAAGTTTTTATGAGGCTTTTCAGTACGACAGTGAGGTGCAAACTCTTGATCTTCCTAATAAGGAAATGATTAAAATAATAGGTTTTGCAGACGACTCAAGTGTATTTATTACATTAAATAACGCTTTAACAAAGTGTCTTGATGATGTTTGAATAAATTCGAAAATTAACTGAAGCTTTGCTTAACAAAAAGAAAACCGTTATCATGGGTCTGGACTTATGGTCTAACAGAGGTAACTGGCCAATTTCATGGATATGGTCAGTAAAACAAATAAGGATCTCGAGCATATTCCATCAGAATAACTTTGAAGAAGTGTGTGAAGAAACTTGGTTACATATTACTGAAAAAGTGCAAAGGACAGTCAATATCCTATAAAGCCTAGATTTTTAACCTTATTTCAAAAACCTGTAACTGTGAATTGTTTGGTTTTTTCCAAAGTGTGGTATGTACAGTAGTTGACACACTTCCTCCTAGTAAGTCACACACTAGTAAAATTAATGCCATTTTATACCAGTATATGTGAAAGGTAAATATCATCCGATAAGAAAGGATACACTATGCCAGAGTAAACGAAATGGTGGTACTGGTGTAACTGATGTTTATCATAAAGTATATACATACAGTATAATATTTTGTAAAACTGCTTTCAATATTAATATCGCTGATATTGGTTTAACTCGACATTTTTGCTACATAAACCAGTATATGTGAAAGGTAAATATCCGATAAGAAAGGATACACTTTGCCTGAGTAAACGAAATGGCGGTATTTGTGTAATTGATGTTTATCGTAAAGTATATACAGTATAATATTTTGTAAAACTGCTTTCAATATGTATAGCGCTGATATTGGTTTAACTCGACATTTTTGCAGCATAAAGGTATCCTTCTTAATTGACGGTGGTGTTGTAAATAATACTGCATTAAACACGCCGTGTTTTTACTTTCAGTTCACGGATTTCTTAATGCGTATACTTAAGGTGTTAAATCTTCCAGTGCTATCTGATAAAGTATTGTATAAAGAATTTGCACCTAATGTTAAGCCTACAATCAAACAAGCATTTCCATTACATGATTGGGAAAGAATCTGGAGTCTTAGGCACTCAGTTTATCTTCCCGGATGAACGTGAATTTTTATTTAGATATTTATATGGTGTTCTACCCTCTAACTCTAAATTAAAAGCCCTAAATATCAAAGACACAGATGTATATGCACATTGTGGTTGTGGAGATCAGATCTTCTGGTTTTGTGATCAGATTCAGCAGGTGGTAAAATTTACACTTCTCTCATAAATGGGTAATTGGGATTTGAAAGGGTAAAATGGCATTATTAAAACAGAAAATTCGTCCAATAAAGAATTGTTTTCAAACATTTAGGTACAAACCTGGAAAAGTATATGATGGTATAAATGATTTACTGGAAAGATTTCCATTGTTACCAGGAAATTATCAAGCTTTTTTTTACTTGTGGAATACTATATAAGACTCCATTTCATCATCATAATTTTGAGGTTTACAAAGAAGTGATTAAAAAATAAGAATGATACATCCCCTCTAGCATAATAATAATTTGGAAAAGAATATCATTGTCATATTTTCTGAGCGTAAAAATGAAGTTATCCATTAGAGTGTAATGAAATTTTACATTCTCAAAACTTTACATGTTTGCTGAGTGTAATAATCTGATAGCTTGGAAGAAACAAACTTCATCATTATATAAGGCCTCTCTCTCTCTCTCTCTCTCTACCTCTACATAAAAGTGCCAAGATTAATTTCGAAAGGGAACGTGAGTTATCATCCCCATCACCGCCTCACATCCCTCCCTGTCCCTCCCTTCCCGTCCCCTCCCCCAGCCGTATGTAAAAAGTACATAATAAGAAAATTGACCTCATTTTGTGCTAAATCATTATTATTTCACCGAATCTCCAAAAGTAAAGGCCACATCTAACAAGTAAAAGATGCACTGAAGTTTCTTCGGCGCAGTCGAGTTTCTGTACAGTGTACAATGCTGTATGAAACCCTCAACCACGGCCCATGAAACTCTCAGACACGATCCATAAAACTTTCAGCTACGGCCTGGCGGTGGTCTGTGTTGTTGACACCTAGCGGTGCCAGACGCACGATCGTGGCTAACTTTAACCTTAAATAGAATAAAAACTAGCGAGGCTAGAGGGCTGCAATTTCGAATGCTTGATGACTGGAGGGTGGATGATCAACATATCAATTTTGCGGCCCTCTAGCCTCAGTGGGTTTTAAGATCTGAAGGACGGACTGAAAAGTGTGGACGGACAGACAAATAACCATCTCAGTAGTTTTCTTTTACAGAAAACTAAAAGGGTTAATTCCACAGAGGGAAGCGTCCTTTCACGTCTCTGATAAAAACATTCGAACTGGTGGATTAACTAATATATCTAACAAGCTGATGTTAAACAATTTCTGTGCTTTCAGCTACTGAATTCCTCAAAAACAAATTTTGTATTACCTTTCGACCAAGTCATAATCTATGCGACATGGCGTTTCTCAACTTATTTTATACTCATTACATCGCCATGAGTTACCTTTGAACTAAAAATTTTTCACAGATCATCTGAAAAGCATGACGATTTTTTTTCTATCTATAAAACCTTATACTACTAAGGGAAATTACTTGATTCATCTACCAGAGCTTTAGGCGTTGGTGATCATAAGTTTTCTGACATGGTATTTCAGGATAAATTAATCCATATGACAGTACACCAAAAGAGCTACAACAATAATGATAGTAACATGCTTTTACAAGGATTAATGAAAAATACGTGCGTGTTTTCATGAATAGAAAGCACCTACCTGTCATTGCCTGAGACTCTGAATTGAAGCGATTGTTTCATAATTTGGGGCTTATTTTGATAGTTTACAAGGTCCGATTTTCATTTGTCCTTAAGATAAAGAATCCATGAGAGAGAGAGAGAGAGAGAGAGAGAGAGAGAGAGAGAGAGAGAGAGAGAGAGAGAGAGAATGACATGCTATGGCAAGTGGAGGAGAGAGAGAGAGATGAGAGAGAGAGAGAGAGAGAGAGAGAGAGAGAAAGAGAGAGAATGATATGCTGTTTTGTGGTGTAGACACTGTGTGAAATGTGTGTGTGTGTGTGTGTGTGAGAGAGAGAGAGAGAGAGAGAGAGAGAGAGAGAGAGAGAGAGAGAGAGTATTGATGTTCCTTTAGAAGACCCGATTGATGAAGGTTATAGACTCTTACTAAATGACAATCACGTAGGAGAATATGGCCGTGCCAGTTACTTCGTGCAGAAGTTAATGCAGAAGATTAATAATGATACCAATGAAACAGTCCATGCCAATACGGTTCGCCAGGAAATGGGTAACAATGAGATCCGAGAGCCACCGTAGTAAGTAGATAATAAGAGATATCGTTTCAACTTTGTTTTTTGAAAGTCTTCCTCTCAATCGCAAACATAATTTCAAATGACCAATCCATACATATATATCAATGCGATTTTTGTAAATAGGGCAGACTGTTCTATGAAGTTTTACGAGAGAGAGAGAGAGAGAGAGAGAGAGAGAGAGAGAGAGAGAGAGAGAGAGAGAGAGAGAGAGAGATAATTGGTTTAAGGCAGATAGTGGACACTTAAGCAAGGGACGGGAGTGGAAGGAGAATTGATTAGACTATGTTGAAGAGAATTTTTGCAGCTTTTTCACATTCTGTTTTCAGGCTCATTTTGTGATATTGATTTCCACAGGAACGGAAAGAATATATTAACTTATCAGTAGATTGCAGATGCTTTTGAATTTAGGCTATAATATTACATTCAGTAGTATCACTTCAAATGTCCCATGAGGAAAACAAGTGAGTGTTTCCATACACAGAACCTTACAAAGAAACTTCAATTTTAGCAATGGGTACTACTTGCTAAGGGTGTTTTAATATCTCAAAACATCATTGACTATTAACAATGCTTATCATAATTTTAGATTGCAATTTGAACAACTGGCCATTTTTTATCATTCGAATAAAAAGCTGATAATATTCGGTGTAATGTAAAATAATCTATTAGCAAAAAATATACACTTCTTGTTTCCAAAAATTGTCAAAATTAGCCATATTTTACAAAATAATGAATGAAGTTGGAAAATAATAAAGCAATTATTTTGTTATAGAATATCAAACCTAACGAAACAAATAAGCGAATCCTCATCATCCTTTGAGGTTTATCCTTCCACTGAAGAGATTCACTGAAAGAACAGAAATATTCAAGCGATTGTTAAAAGTCTTTCCTCACTGAGGTCAAGACTAAAATGTGACCTTATATAAAACGTCGTTCCACCTTGGATTCGAAATAACGTCGTTCCCTTAATTACAGCAAATAACGCGTGTACTGGTGAGGACATTGGGTGATATAATGCAGGAGGGACAGAGAGAGAAAATATGAAAAGCAGCATTCCATTGTCACTTGTGTATGTAAACTGATCGACACATAATCAAGCTAAGTAAGACGAAAGAAGCGTGAAATAGATAGTAAAAATGCCGTTTGCTGTATTTCATTCCATCTACACATCAGATTTGAGTCAAGAAGTCCCTTGCAGGTCGTCCCAGTGATTGCTCGTTTTCTGTTTATGCGTTCTTTCTGTTTGTTTGTATCTCTCTCCCTGGCCTTCTTATCTGCAGCTGTCTTAACCCCTCCCCATCAAACCTTGTTTTTACAACAACATGAGAAGCCCCCGTTTGACAGCCAGCGCTCTAACACCCATGGAAAAGGGGATAAAGTTTCACAATTAGTTATGCTGGACAAAATCTCGATGTATCCTCTTATCACCTGGCTCAAACAAAAAAAAAAAAAAGGATAAAGAGAAGAGTCAAATAAAGATAGTTTTAATATAAAAGAAAATTAAAATGCGCTTTTATTAAAATGCACTAAAAAGTGAAAAAAAATAAATCTTTTGAGACACACCAGGATTTTCTTACAATTAGTCATGTCTACAAAATAAAAGCGGGGCCGCCAAACACGGAAAGAAGGGCTACAAGAAACTTTCTTGTAGTATTTCCTTCCATGTTTGGTGGCCATGCTTTTATTTTTGTAGACATGATTAATTGTAAGAAAATCCTGGTGTGCCTCAAAAGATTTATTTTTCACTTTTTAGTGCATTGTATTGTCACCGGGATTGAGTAACCATGGAAAATTTCAAAGGGAACAAGTCGAAAATTGAGTTACTAGAAGACAGACAAGTTAAATAAATAAAAGCAAGTAAATAAGCATAAAACCCTTAGCCCCTTAAGAGAAGAAGGACTAGCTACCGCGGAAAGTATTACTCTGCACTGAATCTTGTTCGTTACAAACAACGCAACAGCAGAGCTTATCAAGCTGACTGATTTGTTTATGCAATCTGACTTTGCAACGACTGTGGTTATCAGGAAATGGAGGAAAGAATTTCTTTTCATAAACATCCCTCTACATATTTCGACATTAAGTAGAATATCTTGACGTTGAAATAATGACAGACAAGTAAAAGTTATCTCTCTCTCGCTAAAGCAAACACTATATGCCATCAGACAGTACAGTTAATCCGTTGACTTGTGAGCTTTTGTCAATCACACCAAAACATCGGTCTAAGGGTCTGCTGCAAGTTTCATTAACGCTTTTATGGAGGGCAAGACACTAGGGCTATCCTCAACCACGTTCTTTTGTCCGGTCTTAGAGCTGACATAAGGAAGGTGTTTGTACATCCATTGAATACATTTGATGGGAACAAAAATAAAGGTTAAAAGACTAATGAAAAAGATGAAGTAATACAAGAAGAATAGAAACAAAAGATAATAAATATTCTACATGGGCCTGAAGGAAATATTGAAATGCATGAGTACCTGGAGGTTTCATGTATTGGATTTGTACCTCTTCAGGGTACAGTGCACTGTACCCTGAAGGGGCGTATGTCAAATACACGAAAGCGCTAGGTACTTATGTCTTTTAACATTTCCTTCTGGCTCTTGAAGTATATAAGATTTCAAATTAAGAACGCTGTAACTATGAAGAGAGAGATGCAGGGAATGGTTCAGGTACGGATAGTGGACAATGTAGTACGAGAAGAATTATCCGACATCTACCTTTTATATTTATTTTCAAGCTCCTCGTGGAATTTTTCTCTCCCTAACTGGAGATAAAATATTAAGAATGAAGGATGAACAGTGTTCAATACAGGTCATATAGCATTAACCTCACGTTTTCTAGCGCTACCTCATGTGGATCATACATAGCACAACAAAATCAGTTATGGATCTGTGAGTTATTATCTTATAACAGACATTGCATATATACAATGATACTTTTCTCTTTCGGATATTTGGAATCAACCACCAAAAATAAGAGGAAATTGTACTTATCACTTTTTATCAGTAAAATGAAAAGTTAATAATATTTTATGTAATGGAATTGAGTTACATGCAGAATTTTATATATTTTATACGCATAATTTTGTACAATATCAATATATGACAAAATAATGGTTAAAATGTAAAATAATAATAAGGAAAGTATTTTGCTATAGACTTATCTTGATAAGTATGGAGCCATTTTCTTTTGTGGCTTTCCTTCCATTCAAACGATTCTTTAAACAATAGAAATATTGAAACGATTGTTATGAGACTCATTAGGGACATGACTAAAATGTGCCCTTCTGCAAGGATGGGAATGTAAATTGGGGAGCTGGAAAAATTAGTTGGTTTTCATTTTGTCAAGATGTGAAGTAAGCTATTCGTAGTAGACTTAGGTTATGAATGTAAAGCTGGGCTAACTGTGTTGTGTTGAGTTCGGCAGGAGTACAGTATAGCTTAGCCTAAGGATTGCATGCTGTTTGGCACAAGAATGCTGTCTTGAACTTTCGTATTACAGGGAACCAGTCATAAAGACGAGTTATAGGCAGGAACGAACCAGTTATAGAAGGGAACAATTGTGGAAGGAACCCAACTAGGAATAAGAAGCCTGCTCAACCATGTAGGCTACCCAACTACTGGAAAACACGAAGAAATATTAAAGAAACCGCAGGAGTCAGCTTTTGCATTCCTCAACCTTAACCTCAAGATGAAGATTCGTCAATCTTCGACCTCAAATGCCAGTTCCAACTAAGAATAGGCCAACGATTATTATTTTGTATCGACTGCCACGGTAGTTGGTGGTTAGTAAAGCCCAGCCACCTGGAGTACAGAAAACCCCGACTTTGGCCCTTTATGACTCTGGAAACATTCAACTGACCGGATTGAAATTCTGGCTCTAGAAGCTTCTCACTAAGGTCTCTAATCGTGCCAAATTTCATCGAAATCCGTTCAGCCGTTCCAGAGATCCAGATATCGATTTTTGGCATGCAGGGGATGTGGTAGGGGATCGGTGGGTGAGGTACCTAACATATCTGTAGAGCAATAACGGTAAAAGATACAGCCGTGAAACTTAGTTTTCGTGAAAGCTCGTATTCTAGAGGGATGCCTTTTGGGGTTTGTTTTTGAAAAAATGAATATTTTTTTGTTACAGTGGGCCATTCAAATTAGCCACCAACATTCATTTTTCCTGATGCTCAGGTACGGACTGCTCACATCAGAAGAGAGGCCATTTTTTAATGTGTGACATCAACTGGTGTTAGGAGAACCTGGCTGACTTATTGTCAATTATCTTAATTAAAAATTATCACACACATTGAATTTACCTACACTGTTTTAGCTTTCGCCATCGTTGACCTACCCTAAATAAAGAGCCTCAACAGTTAGAATGTTTTTACACACACACATACACACACACACACACACACACACACACACACACATATATATATATATATATATATATATATATATATATATATATATATACATTGTATAATTATGCAGTAAACGAGCTGAGCTGACCATAATCACGGAGAGGCCACATAGGTTTAAGAAAACTATATCTAAAATCTAAATAACCCCCATTCCTTTGTTACCACATTTTTCTCGATCTAGGGCTTTGCCACTGCAAAACAGGACTGAAATCACAGGCAGAAAAGTAATGAAATCACAAAAGGCGTAGTAAAGCCCAGCCACAAGAGACAGATATGGAGGCCAGGGGATACAAAGGAACGGGTAGGACGTAGGGCTTTACTCCACAACCTGATAAATTATGATGAAAGTGAAACGTAGAAGTAGGAGTCTTTTCTCAATCAGTATAGAAAATAATAGATCCATTTTTTCTGAAAGCCAAAGGTTCTGCATGGAATCAGGAATTTGTAAACGACTGCAAAGATGATTCTGAACGCTCTGAAAGGTCAATAAAGTGCCGGAAAGTGAAAAATTTTACTCAGAGGCACTTAAAACAAAGTTCACTAAAAAGACAACAGGTCTTCGAGGCAAAATGAACCAGAGACAATTTTGGAAGGCTGCTGTACCTAGCAGTGACGCAAAAGGTTGACTTTCCTTTAGTACTGTCGTATCCACTCACTCCAGACCCATTATCATTGCGCCACATCACTGGTGACATAAAAAAGACCTGTAAGAGTAAATTAATGGACAAGTTAAAAAGAATGGGAACACTAAAGGCACAGCTGACAAGGCCGATGTTTACAGGATTGATACTTTGCTCTTCCTTCGTACTTTGAATCTACCCGCTACCTTTGGAGCTATGGCAATGAAAATCCTCCAACAAGCATGCAGCAATGCAAAGATTGTACATCTTGTGTGTAACACTTATCCTGATGGACCCACCATTAAAGATAGTCAGCATGATTTTCGTGGATAGTCTGAGTTTTCATACGGGATCACAGGCCCTTCACGGGAATGACCACAAGATCTTAATACTGCTTTGCGCTCAACAAAATTTAAAAAGGAGTTTTTGATGTTTGTAAGGGAAGAATGGACCTCTCGTGAATATGCATCTACTCTAAAAGGGCATCAGCTGTACTTTGGGGAGAGGCATGAATGCTACTTCTACTCAGAGGATAGTGGCATTGTGAATAGGACTGAGATCCATGAGTTACAAAGTGGGCATGCTGAGGTTAATACACGCCTAATTTTCCAGGCACACTTTATTGCTGAAGTTCATCATGAATGCAACCCAGATGCTGTCATCCACAGCCATGATACTATGTCTTTGTACTACTGGTTTACCTTGCCAGATACATCAGTGCAGAAATTTGGATGGGTGCAGGGATTAACTCAAAGAACACAAGACGAATGATAAATATTACAGATTTGGCCATTAAACTCACAAGCCCCATATGTGATGCCTTGCCTAGCTTTCATAAACTGACTGGATATGATTACATGGTTTCATTTATGAGGAAAGTCAAGTGAAAACCTTTTGAAATCACGTTTATTTTAGCCATTAGCACACTTAGAGGTTCAGACTTGATAGACACTGATGTTTCTGCAACAGTTGAAGAATATGTGAATGTTGTATATGGAGTTCGCAACTTAATCAAGGTCAGTGATGCCAGAATTCGTCTTTTTATGAAGCTGTGTGCACCAACAAAAAGCAAAAGATCCACTAGAAAAAATCAAGGCTTCAGATCCATGCTGTCTGCCACTGTGCAACAGAGTATTTAAGCAAAAATTGCTAAGAACTTTGTATCTTACATGTGGAAAAAGTTGAGAAATTCCAAACCTGTGACATTTGAACCTGACGGACATAAGTGGCAAGTTGAAGGAGACCGATTTAAAGTAGTCTGCTATACAGGAGCAAATATTGTTGCCAACATAACTTGCAAAGAAACGAATCAGAGGATGAAAATGATGATCAGAAGTGCAGTTCTTCCGATGAAATGGAGGAGATTGATGAACAATGATTGTGTGATGTTAGGGTGATCCAAATTAATGTTGGTTTCCACGAAATAAAATTTTCTTAAAATATATGTATATCACTGATGCTAGAGAATTAAAGGTTTTTCGACAGTCATGGGGTAATTCAGGTGCACACCTGATATTAGAGAAGCTTGAAAGTCCACCTACTGGAAGATGTGAAGATACATTGTCAGATTTAAGTTCATGTCACAATATAAGGGCCTTCCAGTTTTAATCACGTTCCCTGTATGATTGCTATGGGCACCAAATTTTTCCAAAAACTACCTAGATGTCTTACTTTTGTAATTCATGAGGAGGTAAAGGGTATATGGCGCCATCTTGTAAACTGAGGAGAAATGTCACCGCAGTCCAAATTTTAATGCATATCGCGAAACTGTTGAACTTTTGATCTCTGTTCTCTACATATTGTATGTAATTGATATCAAATTGTTATCAATGAAATATATTTGTCCATAAAAATATTTTGATGTATAGATACCCACTTTAAACTAAAATTGGGAGGAAATACAACGTTTCTCTTTTACCGGAGCCCATTATTTTGGAGTTACTGGGGAAGTTGCATTTGGATCAAAAAAGGTTCATAAAATCCAGACCCACCACTTTCAAAATGTAAGAGTTCCTGTTTCGAATATCCCTTTCAAGAAATACCCCTCAGACATCCGGTCATTTCCGGGAAATAAATCGAGGTGGGCTCTTGGACTAAAATGGGAGTTCCAGAAATTTCAGTACCGAAAAGGCAAAAAGATCGAGCATAAATTGCATGTCTAGCTGTTGTTATGTTAAGTTTGCTTTAATAGCGGCTGTTTTCGGTTGCATAACAAAAGCAAGAAAGATAGCATTCGTATTTGGTCGATGTAAGGAGGCCATGTGGAGAATGGATCTGTTGCGGTCCTTACTGACACGCTAATACCGTCTAAGAGACACTCGGTAGCAAGCTATTTGTTGTTGTCGGTGTGTAAAGATACCTTGAAATGTTTTCCCAAGGCATAAATGAGAAGAGCTCTGAATTAAGGAATAGAAGAAATATTGAGGCTCTTTTTCCGTACAAATGTGAAGTCATAATCTTTTCCTGTATTGGAACATTAATTTCGGTGCCCATAAATTGGAATAATTATTATCGTTTCTCTCGGCTTATCCAAAATCACTAAACACCAAAGAGTATTTAAAGTCATATACAAGTGAAAATCACTGTTTAGTCTCCTTGTTAATTTACCATTAATTAATCTATATTCCACTATGGTGACATATTTTTCAAGTGCAGAAATAGGCTAGATTTAATTTTTTTCCAGTACAAACCCCATTTTGCCGTATGTTTAATAAGTAGACAGTACACTTTCTAAAGCAAGATTTCGTTGACATTATTTATATTTTTTTACCAATTATTTTCATGAAAGGTCTTTATACTTCCCATTCTAAATTTCTGTCCTCCGCACTGTGATTTTACCTTCAGTGGCGACCTTTGAATATCATTTCGTTCAAGTGAAGAGTGGTAACAAATTTTGTTTAGTCGCTTCTCATGAAATATCTCTTCATTTTTTTCTCAGTACTTTCTTGACCATCACATCAATTTTAGACTATAGACGAGTAGTCTGCATAACTGGTACTACTGCCTCCTTCAGTGGTTTTATTTAACTATCTATCTATCTATCTATCTATCTATCTGTCTATCTATATAAATGTATGTATGTATGTATGTATAATTCTGAAACGCATTGAGCAGTTTCAACCAAACTTGGTATACTTATGACTTACTAACTGGAAAAGAATACTGTTGGGGTAAGACATCACGAGCACCAATGGACACCAAAGGGGGTTGGGATGGAAGGGCTTCCCTGAGACGGGGCTAGTTTTGCCCACAGACTTAGTATTTATACTAATTTATCATACCAAATTTCGGTATACACATGACTTACTATCTGGAAAAGATACTGTGGTGGCAAGAAAAGTTAACCTAGGGCTGGCCCGAAGGATTAGATTTATTTTACGTGGCTAAGAACAAATTGGTTAGCTAGCAACGGGACCTACAGCATATTGTGGAATCCGAACCACATTATAACGAGAAATGAATTTCTATCGCCAGAAATAAATTCCCCTAATTCTTCATTGGTCGGTCGGAGAATTGAACGCGAGACCAGCAGAGTGTTAGTTGAGAACGATACCCACCCGTCCAATGAGGAACTTGTGTGGTGGTAAGATATCAATAGCACCAAAGGGAGATGGGGGTTGGGAAGCGGGTGACTGAGAGAGAGAGAGAGAGAGAGAGAGAGAGAGAGAGAGAGAGAGAGAGAGAGAGAGTCGAGGGGGTGTTAGGGAGAAGAAAGAGGGAAAGAGACAAGGGTTTTGGAGAGAGAAGGAAATAAGTGAATGATTTCTGTAGTTGTAGCTCATATCCTATTTCTGTGATAAAGATGAATTTTTGTTGGACTCTCTCTCTCTCTCTCTCTCTCTCTCTCTCTCTCTCTCCTCTATAATTTTTTCCATGGTTCGACTGCAAATGATTCCTGTCTCCTTGACCAATTCTCTTTCAATGTCAGATTTGATTTTCCTGGCTCAGTGAATTCTGGTCCTTTTTTCAGACTTTGGTTGGCTCTATAGTCGTAATTTGTTGCTGAACCTTCCGATCACGACATGCAATAAATCTTATGAGAGGAAAAAAGATGGAATAAAAAAAATATGATGTGGCATCATTTTTTCATTTCATGTTATCACGGAGAATGATAAGGAAGCCTTTTCAGATGAGATAACTGTAACCCAACAATAGGGAAGCAACATAAATTGTAGTACTTGATCAATTACAGAAGAGAGAGAGTTTTGCAATACAGAGACGAATGTATAAAAAAAATACTAAAGCTTCATTAAACAATCGCAGAATAAGCAAGATAAGATAAAAAAAAAAGGACAAAGTCAGTTTTATAAGAGAATATGGAAGAAAATATAAAAAAAGAATAAAAGAAATAGGAGACTGGGTGAATGCAGCCCTGGTACGCAGTTGTTCACATAATCGTATGTACCGCCATAGAGTCACTATATTTGCACAGTTTTTCCCACCAATTGTTTTTCTGTACAGTGTCTCAATTTGTTTTATTTCTTACTATAATTGTTAACGTGAAAATTTAATTAATATCACTAAATCTCTGAGCTTTCTTCTAACAATTTCTCACCTTCTTTCACAAAGTTGCTTACCCCTTGCTCACAGAAAATCACAGAAGAAATGGAAATAAACTTCTGCTTCTTATTTCCCTCCTTAAAAAATACAAGACTTTGGGCAATGTTCATTGATCTAGAGTAAATATAATATCTAACCTTTCTATTTTTTGATAAAAAATTCTTCATTGTGTATATTTCTTAGGAAATTAGGTAAACTTGCGAAAATGGCTTGATCAGTAACTTACTTTGCAAGGTAGCTTCACTGCCTAAAAAATACAAAAAGACAGCCATTGGACCCGTCAGTCATTTTTCTGAGGCTAAATCTCGCGAAAGTGTTTGCCCTTTCTGTTCTGGTCTTTATGTAATAAAGCCAGAGTTTCCGTGCATACTCAAATGCGTTATTTCAATTAATATTTCTTTTAAATATCAATCCCTTTTCAGTTTTCTTTAAAAGAAAACTATTGAGATGGCTATTTGTCTGTCCGTCTGCACTTTTTGTCTGCCCTCAGATCTTAAAAACTACTGAGGCTAGAAGGCTGTAAATTGTTATGTTGATCATCCACCCTCCAATCATCAGGCATACCAAATTGTAGCCCTAGCCTTAGTAGTTTTTAAAATTTTATTTAAGGTTAAAGTTGGCCATGATCGTGCGTCTGGCACCGCTATAGGAGCCAACAACGCAGGCCACCTCCAGGCCGTGGCTGAAAGTTTCATGAGGTGAGGCTGAGAGTTTCATGAGCAGTAGCTGAGAGAAAAGGCTCCTCCCTCAAGCCTTTATTCTTCCGGCGGCATCAAAACTTCCTTCGTGTCTGAACAAAACTTCACCCGCAGGTTCGGTGGTGTTAGTAAATCCCTCCCTAATGAAAGGATCGGAACTAATTCTTTTCAGATGTCGTAATCATTATTCCACCTCCATTTCTTTTTACAACAAATTCCATGGCTTATCCTTGCTTGGTTTGTATATATAAAATATTTTGTGAGAAAATGAATCTTTATTGACTTACTTTTTACACCTTTTTATGTCCAGTGAACTTCTAATTTTCCAGTTTAAATTCGGCTTTCTCTTTTGGCTGAACACCTACGCTCATGTTATTGCAGTAACTGATTTAATGTAAATTCTGATAACACTCCCACATTCACCACTGCTATAACAAACAAAATTGTTGTATTTAATATCAAACCCATATTTCCCACGAATAACTGACCTAAAGAAAGGAGAGACTTCACAAACACAAAGAAAAGCTCCATCACTATAATGCGACTTGAAAGAGTGATGTATTTAATTTTTCCTCGTTAATATTTTGAGATGGTAGACTGTCATTAACTGAATGAGGCCAACTGGAAAGATAAATCATATTCACCTTACATCATTAATGCTTTCTGTGATATCTTTTTAAAGGTACTATAAGTAAAACCTGGTTGTATTTTTTACTGTGTAAAAATCTGTCTTTGTATCTTCTATGGTGGAAATGAAGAATAATGAGAGTGTAAAGGAAATATTGAAAACTATTTTCCGTGTGATTGCAAAAACTAACCGATATACTAAGTCTAAGAAGCTTTAGATATCAAAGAGCATTTAAACATTTGGGTAAAATGGATATTCTTATTCCCTACCTTTATTTGCTATCGTTTGCTGTTTTTCAGTTCGCTTTAAGTATCTCATAAAATGCTCAGCAAATAGATACTGATTTTGAAAAAAAAGAGGTTCTGTAAATATTTTAATTACAACTGATTTTTACGAAGGCCGCTCTCGTGCCTTCACCTTCAGTATCAAATTCTGAAGATGATTCATTTCAACTGAAAAGCGATTCCACGTTTCCTTCCATTGCCTTTCATGACTCATATTTTCAGTCTTTCTCTAGTGCGGTGAAAGCCTTTACGAAAGCTGCAGTAAATATAAGACTATAAATGAGTCCAAACATAAAGGACCATTAATACGTAGTCTGCGCAACTGGCGCCTCCCAGCATTGTCTGTTGATTTGATCCCGTAGTCTGAATAACTTCTTTCTAATAAAAATGCGAAAGCGAAATAATCTGGAGTACTTGCTTAACTAATTGATCGTCACCGTAATAAGAGGACATTGTTTCGATAAAGGTGTCCTCAGGTTAAATAACTGGCATAAATATTCTGTTTTCAAAAACTAACAGAAAAACCACAAGCATCTTTAGTTGTGATAACTAAAGAGTCAGATTTGACTGAAAGGAAAAATATAACTCTAATGTCCTAGTGAAATACGTTAAAATGGAATTATCATTTAATTAATATGTTTAAAGAAACATGATCCTTTCCTATGTTTCTTTGTATTACAAATCAAAAAGCAAAATATTCAAAAGGAAGAATGTCAAGCAAACAAGAATATCAATATACTAGTGACAATAGTGAATAACATATCGAGAAGCGATAATATACATTAAACTTAGCTCCAACTGTATAGGTTGCATAGTGACTTAAAAGGTAGATTTGGAATTATTTTTCAAATTGGTGAAGAGGTTCCCTCAAAGACTTTCTGAGTCTCCGAGGAGAGCCCAATTTAATTTTCATGTTGACAGCTAATAGTCAGTGAACTTTGTTAGGGAAGGGAGTCGCCTATTGTGTAAGGAATGATAGTTTATGCCTGTGAAAAAGCCTCACCAGCATTCAACAACTGCTATTTCATTGCATGTTGGAAACTATCAAGATCTTCCCAAAGTAAAGCACTCTCTGCTGTTAACCAATTGTTCATAGATTTTACATATTCAAATGTTATACTTTTGTTAAATGTTTGTTCTTTTACTTAGTTTGCTTTGTTTTGTTTTGTTACTGTGTTCATAATTTTCATCCTTTTTATCCAGAAAATTTTCTTAGAGTTTTTGTTACACCAGTAGAGCCTTTCCTTCCATCTGAATGCAGTTTATTATTTCGTTTCATTTTACGTCGTGCAAATAACTTTGCACTTCATTTAAGACCTCGGCTGTCCTAATGTTATTTCAAACAGATAAAAATAATGACATTCAAAGTTTTCCTCGTCTTCCAGAAGATATCATTATGCAAAAGGAACAATCAAAATACTGTTTACAACCCTAAACTGTACTGAGTTCATAACTAAAAAGGCGAAATTAAAAAAAAAACAATGTGTAAAGTATGGAAACACATTCAGGATGCTGCTTATCGAAATGAAAAAGAGCAAATAACTGCTTGAATGCATAATCTAAGCAAAGCTAAGCAGAATATAATAAATGAAACCAAGTTAAAAAAAAAGTGAAAGGTAAATAATTAAGTTCAGTCGTATACGAAGAGTTATAAGAATCGAAATATTTAGGAAAAACGAGGAGAGATAACCAAAGCTTAATACTGGGATGCAAAACAGTCATTGAAGTGTGTAAATCCGGGCATATTATTATGCACATAAACATACATAAGCACAAATGTTGTCTCTCTGAAAGCATCTGTAATAAAGGATTATCTGAGGAAGACTTGAATACAATAACAGTGAAATATGTCCAAAGGAGCCGGTAAGATAACGGAAGAAAGTAAATGCCCTTCACATCCCATTAAGGTGAAGGACAATAATCGACTTCCGATACAGAGGAGCGAGAGCGAGCTTGTCAATGCAGATAAACATCAAAGAGAGAGAGAGAGAGAGAGAGAGAGAGAGAGAGAGAGAGAGAGGGGGGATAACAGGTTTTGTTGTTGGGGGAAAAAATTGTCTGGCTTTAAGGAAAGCAAAATGTAACCGGAATTTTATCTTTTCATATTTTCGAAAGCGGTGTCCGCCTTGAAGGAAATTGCTAAATCTCTAATAAAAAAACATTGCCATAGGCTTATAAATAATAAATCTAGAGGCAATATTTCTTACCGCAGAGGTTGCACACCTAAACTTTGTTAAGCTTGGTACGTAAATTCACAAATGCATTTCTGATAGTTTGAACGTCAGTGTCGAACACTCGCTACAAACAGGTACATATCTTACAGGTTTTAGAAGTTCATGGGAGTTTGGTGGTATAAAGTGGCGAAGATTTAAAATGAATGCAAACCAATTTCCACACGAGTCTCTTATTGGGCAAATATACTTCAGACCAGTACAAACAAGTGGGTAAATCTTGTGTTAAAGATCACCACCTCATTCTTCAAGAAAGATGAGGACTGAAATGCCGAACAGGGGTCGATAAAAGGCGTAATTTTAAATCCCATTATCGGGTGCGGGTGTTGGAATTTCCAAATAAAATATACAAGGAGCTTTTGGAAACTCACGAGGCTTTCCCAAAACTTCTCGACTAAATCAAACTGTGAAGGTAGTATAAGTCTGAGGGAGACATCGCCGCGAAGCTGAACCGCATCCGAGAAGCCTTGTCCTCACAGATCTTAGATGAGGGTCCTTGGCTCTCACGGAGCCGGTTGGAATGGTGATTAGTTTAGAAGAGTTTGGCCTTGCGCCTGCACGGGCTCTTGCCCGAATTATGGTAAGGTGGTAATGGGATATGAGGACAGATGTGGATTTCTTGACTCGGCCAGTCAAACAGAGAATCGGTAGGAATAATTTTGAACCTTTATATCTATCTCTAAGGATGGAATTTCAAGGCCAGTTGTGGAAGCCATCTATTTTTTTTAAGATAACTTGCGTTACGTAAATATCTTCTAAAATCCAACCGAGTGTCGTTTGTCTCCTTACATACAAACACTAACTATAGGTGAACTTTGCCTGCCGACCTAGAATTGTTTTCTTAAATAGACAATGTCACTGTGTACAGTCACAACGGTCATTGTTTGGAAGGGCTAAACCTACTAACAAATAATGCTCTGTTGAGGTTTTATTTACTTGGGGCATTTTTTGGCCAATTGCGTTTATGTTACACGCCAACAATGCGCACACACACACACACAGATATATATATATATATATATATATATATATATATATATATATATATATATATATATATATATATATATATATATATATATATATATATATATATATATATATATATATATATATATATATTCGTGTCTGTATCCATTCATTTATAATGGCTTATATGAAGATAAGACCGTTTTCTGCCTCTCTTTCATTTTATTTCCCTTTTACTCAGGATACATTGCATTATTTTCTTTAACTGGTACAATATCTTGTAGTAACAGACGTTTTATCTTAGCATGGTTTTTAACATACATGATCAATTGGGCACCATTTTGAAATCCATAAAAAAATCTCATATGCAAAAGATCATCTTATAAGAAAATTCATCAAACCCATAAGTCTGAGATTCAGGGGACGGTGGCTGGTATTGTGTCATTTCCTTTCCTGTTTTCAATAATCCTTTGAAAAGGAGGCCATATATTTCATATTATGCAAAATTTACATTTCAACACCCCGACCATTTGTTTTTGATGGCATGTATTCCTTTGCTCTTGAATGAAGCATTTCCCAGTTAAAAGCACCTGCAAAATTCAGATTCATTTATTTGCGAAAAAAGACAAATATAGCAGGAAGGACTGCCCATAGGCATAAGACCTATGCTAAGGAAACTGAGGCTTGGCAGTGTGGATCAGGCGTTGTGCCACGTCCCTTCGTTTTTTTATGAAAACAAACTAGGTTTACAAGGAAGATATCTAAAGTTTAATGTCTTATTACTGCCAGCTGTACTCTGGAAATATGCATATATATATAAACTGTATATATATATATATATATATATATATATATATATATATATATATATATATATATATATATATATATATATATATATATATATATATATATATATATATATATATATATATATATATATATATATATATATATATATATATATATATATATATATTACAGTCGACCCTCGTTAAACCAGACCTAGTTAATCTGGATATCGGGTAAAACAACACCAAAGAGGGTCAGCCGATTTGAAATATGCAATTTTCGACCACGATTTAAGATAGTTACTGTTCTTTCGCTCATCGCGTACCGTTTTCATTTTTATTTACCAAAGATAAATACAAAACTTTTCATTTATATTTATATTTTAAATATACTGTTTTGTATTCATACCGTACTAAACTGAAATGCGTTAAACTTGTACACAATTTAACTTGCGCACGGTACGTACCGTCATTAATAAACGCTATTGTCTGGAAGGGTAGAAAGTATCGAAGCCAATCACTGAGCATTAACCTTTTTACCTATCTGCTACCTGACTGGCAGCTACTGTATGATTTTTGTATGTTTTTTTAAGAAAGAAAAGACATGACAAAGGTAAACTTTACAAAGAAAAAAGCTGAGTTACTGAACAATACTTGTGTTTACGTGGCAAATGACATGAGAGGGAGAGACAGAGAGACAATTGCTAGTTCCCTCTATGCAGTGTAATTCTATCCTCGAGAGATTAAAGAGAAGAATTTTGTTTTAAAGGTATGTCAACGCAGCAGCATTAGTAAATATCTTCTGAAGCAAAAAAAAAAAAAATTGTTGCTGAAGAATCTCTGAACCTACAGTTTTGCACTTAAAGTAATTGGAAGGAATTCATTCTATTCTTCATTAATCAGTAAAATACATACACTATTAAAAACTACGTATTGTATTGAAAACACACGCCCCATGTCATCGTCAGCTTCTCTGAGCAAAACGTTCTCTCTCAAACGGACTACAGCTAAAGCTTGATTGGTTGGCTGGTTGCCATGGAGATCTGCTAGCCAATGACTGCCCTCTACTGCTGTTCTATTTATAGACATACGTCATGACGGCACTAAGTTTGAACGTTGCCATCATCGTGATTATTTGACTGCTAATAGCAAAAATTATTCAATAATTTGCTTTAAATAATTATTTCTTCAAGAAAACAAGAATTCAACAATAATTTTAACTTTAACATAGTGGTATGAAAAATCCCACAACAGTCTGTCATGGTGATGCGTCATCACTTGCAAATCCTATGACTGTAAACTGATGATGACGTTAGTAACAATAAAAACCAACCCTCTCCAAGATCGATATGATGAAATGTATTTTATAGTCTTACTTATCGTTAAAATTCACAATTACTTCGATCATGTATATTTTTGCATTTTACGGAATGATTTTGTTGAAAACAAATGTGTTAGTGAACTTAAAGTGTTAATTGTTCCACAATTTTATTACTGACGATCTTAATTATCTCACATTCATTTAACAGTATATTAATATAAATAATAATAAACTATAATGAATAAATAACTAAAATGAAAAGACATGAAAAAGGGGGAAAAAATGTTTTTGCTGCAATAGTGATGCTTGATTACGCTCCTGACCCCCACAGTTCCGAAATCTGAAAAATTCCAAAAACCGAAGCACATCTGGCCCCGAGGATTCCAGTTAAAGGATTTTGTACCTGTAATATAAATTTCATTATCTTACTTTTCGTTTTAGAGACTCCACTTCGTTTTACTTAACAATTATGCATTTACATCTCGGCCTAGGAATCTACATATGCAGCTGAATTCTATCATTTTTATCATGTTTTATTCTTTATTTTTCATCTTACCATGACCTTTAATTCAAACGTTTCTACATTGGAATATTATTCATACTCTTTATAAAAATAATGAAATACAGTATATTTATAGGTATTTATAGGTATATAATATAGATATTGGTGGTTAAACCGGACTACTGGCTAAGACGGACACCCAGGCCCCCTATTAGTCCGTCTTAACAAGGGTCGAATATATATATATATATATATATATATATATATATATATATATATATATCTATATATATATATAAATATGTATATATATATATTTATATATATATCTATATATATATATATGTATGTATATATATAAGTATATATGTATATATATATATATATGTATATATATATATATATATATATATATATATATATATATATATATATATATACTGTATATGTATGTATATATTGATTGATACAAAATTCATTACATTTTGATTATATCTTTTGGTGTATATATATGTATATATATATATATATATATATATATATATATATATATATATATATATATCTATCTACTGTATATATATATATATATATATATATATATATATATATATATATATATATATATATATATATGTATATATATATATATATATATATATATATATATATATATATATATATATTTATATATATATATATATATATATATATATATATATATATATATATATATATATATATATATATATATATATATATATATTATAAGGTGTTATAATATATATAACCATTTTATAAGTGTTTATATGTCTCTGTGAAAATTTTGATGTTTTGCTTGCAGATTCGTCATT
>NC_089753.1:60606908-60642261 GCF_040412425.1 Macrobrachium rosenbergii
GTTATTAGAAAAGAAACAGTAAATTAAACAAGTAGTAAGTAACTAGATAAAAATTTAAGTAAACTATTCAAATACAAGGAGAGCTTCAAACTCATTCAGCAGAGTCCCATCCACTTGGAGGAGAGGAAGGAGCAGAAAATCAGCACGGGATCTACTAATCCATGGTGTTTCCGTTTTACTGGAGTTCAGCCTACGCTAACAGCTACTAATCCGGCCCATGTAACAATTGAAGCTTAGAGCAGTTTCGTTTCTCGTAAGTGGAGACTTTACTACTCCCACAAGTGTTGCATCATCAGCTTACTGAACAATCTTGTTTTCCAGCCCAACAACCATATCATTCTTATACACTACAAATAACAGCGAACCAAGAACATTGCACACTGGAACTCCAGATACAACACGTTGTAGTTTGCTAAAGATCTCATCAACATCAACTCATTGCTGCCTACCTGTAATGAAATCTTGAAGTCATCCTAAAACACATCCACCCACTCCTAGATTCTGAAGTTTATAGATAAGTACCGTTTAATTTAGTAAATCAAAAGCAGTACTAAAATCTATTTGAATTACTCTACACTTAAAAGCCTTATGAAGGTTATCTTGCACATGTCACGTCAAATCTAACAGAGCATCGCAGGTATCTGACTGCTTCCTATATGCATGTTAACCATCAGCTAACAATCCTTTGGATTCCACATACTTGTATGAGGGCTTAAAAATAAGTTTTTCTGCAACTTTGGAAAGCACAGGAGAGTAGAAATTGGCCTGTAGTTACAGCAGTCTTTAGATATGCCACTCTTTTTTAATGGAAACTGTATTACTAAGCTTGCACTCACCCCAAAGGTACTATGTCGAAATAAAAATCTATAGAATCTATCAATCTTGGAAGAAAACGCACTAGAAAGCTTTTTAAAAAAATCAAAGGGAAGAAACAATCAGGAACTTCTCCACCACAACTATCAAGATAGTCAAGAAATTTCTTAACATCCCCAGAGCAAAATGCAAATTTTGCAAGAATAGGTTCAGGATGACAAGTATCAGGGAGAGGGACATCTTTAGCTGACCGCTTAGCTTCAAAAGTTAGGTGAAGCAGTTCAGTCTGTTCCATTGGGCCGGTACCCAATCTACCATCATCTATTAATAGTGGTGGAATGGAAGATGAGCCTGACCCAAAGATAGAAGATGCCAATGTAGTCCAAAATACGGCTAAGTAATTCCTTCAAGCTTCTTCTTTAAGGAATTACTGTAATTTCTCTCAGCTATATGGTAAATTCTATTAGCAGCATGGCGAGATTCAACAAAAATGTTGTACTTTTCAAGTGAACTCATTCTCTCCATGTGTTAAATTTGGTCTGTTTGTCGTGATAAGCTCGTCTACGTTTATCCTAATCTTGATGTTTTTTCCACGGACATACCTTACTAAAATAGCCATCGGCATTTCATTTAGCTTCTTCTTGGTATCTGGATCTGATATAGCATCTGATGTATTAAGTGCCTAACAAGCTTCAATAATGCAGTCCTAATTTGCTCTAGATTTCAGCCAGATCGTTTTTCCAATGGTGGTATTAAGAACGTACTGATTGACAGATGTGCCACAATAGTCGGAAGTGTCTATACACTCACAGACAGTGGGCTTCCTGATAGCTGGAACATCTTTGAATATGAAGTTTAATCTATCATCAGAAATAAGTATAAGTTAATCGATACACAGAACTCAAGAGCAAACCGGCCATATTGATGTGTGGGATGTGAGTTAAGCCACTGGCTGTGCTTTGCATTACAGTCTCCACAATAACGAATGAAGCTTTTGATTCCTGTGACTGAGCCATGCTAATCCTCTCCGAGAGAGTTATATATAGAATCATCATTATTTGGGTTGTTGTAAACAGCAAATGCGTACATAATGTACTGGAAATCTTAAAACAAGGAATTTCATGGCAACTACACTCCAAGGCTTTCCAATGATAAGTAAGTCACCCAGACCAAGTATATACAGAGATAAGGTGGGCATGCGGGATGTTACGACGATAAATAAAGTCAGGGCCATCAAACCCCGGGATTAAAATTTAACCTTTGGCTAGTTACAAATTACAAGTTTCTCAGAATAAAAACATCAAATCGTAGTTATGGGCACAACTCTGGAGATCTAGAAAATTTGACCTTAAACCTCGAATATTTGACAAAATTACTCTGCGATTTTTCTTGCGATAATGAGTAGCAGGGGCAGAATTAAAATTAATAACATGATATTAGAAACAAATCTAATTATCAGATTGATAACAACACAATAAAAATCAACAGAACAACAAACAATAAAATCAACAAGAACAGTATTTATGTTATTTATAAAAATTTCAATAAGAGGATGAATGCAAAGGACTATATTTCTTTAAAAAAGTGCCGGAAGCAACTGGTCGACAAAGTGGAGATGGGAGACCCCTGTAGGGCAAGAAGGAAACTCGCCAGGTTTGCCACAACAAATAGGTGAATGCAGTCAGGATGGATTTAGAAATTATAAGTAGCTGAGAAGAAAAAGATTAAGTAAAGAAGGAGCTTTCATGGTCAACCACAGGCAACCTCTGCTCTCTCATCAGCCTGTCCTATACACTTAAAAAAAAAAAAAAGGAAAGTGTATAACCAGAGAAAAAATGCCTGATTGCACCCTCAAGGATGGGGACTCAAACCCAAGCCCATTGTAAGGCTACAGTATAATGGCCATGGTACAGTCCAACGTAGGAGAACAAAGTTTGTATTCAGAGAAACCTTCTCTTAAAAGGGTTGTCTACCAGGGCTAAAGAGTCCCTTCCACCTGCTGGTTTGACTTCGCAGTGTCCTTCTCCTAGAAGAATTGTCTGCCAAGGCCAAAGAGTCCCTCCTAATGAGAAGGGTTGTGGGGGGGACCTCTGGTTAGCTGTGTCCTTTCCTTCTCTCTGACTTTATTAGATTTATAGAGGTGGGGAAAAATGAAAAAAATAAATTGTTTCCTGAGCAAATAGCCTTTATTACTTTCCGAATAGGATTTTTTTGTTTTGCGTTCTTGTACTCGTTTCGATGCCTTTTTTTGTACCAAAATTAATAGTTCTTTCGAAATTATGTGATACTGCAGATTGCGGAATAACTAACGCCCACCCCTTGCCTGTCAAAGTTAATCTTTTGTTATAAGTTAGAAAAGTCTTTTTACTGGTATTATTTCTTTAGTTTTAGTCTTCTCATGTGTTCCCACATTAATTGCACTCTTTTATACTATATTTTTAATCATAAAATTTACTCTAGATAAAAATCATCAACCCATGTTTTACTCGATAGGGTTCACGTATCCCTGTGAAGTTCCCCTGAAAGGAAAGAACTAATGAACTTGGTTATGCATATGGAATATTATAATTCATTTGGCCGAGATATCACAGATTCCATGCGTATTCTCTGTTTATTCTCATCGATTCTAAAAGAATCCTTGGTAATTCCAGTACCCGAAAACATTAGCATGTTCGATCCTTGTTTTTCTGAAGTGTTCAGAGAAGCAAACGCCCCAGGGCTTTTGTAGCAAACATAGAAGGTTGAAATTACATATATTACCTAATATTAGGTAAAATTGTTTCCCTCGTAAAGTAAATTTATTAAACGGGGAACCTCGGTGACATATCTGTTTTCTAGTAAGAGCACATTTTTCTTTTCCATACCCTTGTAAAAAAAAAATCCGTGATACATTATCAACCAAACTATCTCCAAATAAGTCTTGCTGATATTCTGCGAAACGACAGCAGAAAAATCGAAACAGGAACTATGGTTTACTTAAAATACACTACAAGTTCGCTTAGCTACATGAAATGTCACTGAGGAAAATCGTTAAAATCGTATTCATCCTTACATGAAATGTGAATGAAGTCTCAGACAGAGAACATCTTTAGGATAATGGTTTCAGAGATAATGCATGAATATATCCAGACCACAGCTCTTCTCTTGCATGAAAAATATTTCAGAATATTTTGCTTTTAGAATATCACAAATTCAGATTTCGGAGAAGTTTAGGATAATGGAAAATTTTGAACGTAGTTTGCTGAGATGAGACTTGAAACCGGAGTTCAAGGACGCTGGGTAATTTCAGACATCAACAATAATGTTTTTCTATCTCTCATGCAAAAGAATGTCCCTATGCAACTGCTCTGAGGTAAGGGAATAGCAATGTTTCGAGACTATCACATATTTTAGAAGATTTCCCTTCATTTTCCTTGAAAGCTTTTAGTCATCTACTTTTTTTTTATTCTTACTTTCTGTCTTGATAACTCTCGTAACCAATCAAATTTTTTCATCGATTTTTATTGAGGTAAACATAATAATCTTAGGAATTATCAATATTTAATAAGAAAATTTGTTAACCAATACAAATAAAAAAGTATTTGTGAGATAAAACAACTCAGATTCATGATGATGCGTCGCATAATGTTAAACAAACCAGTGCAAGTGAATTATTATATAGTTTCTAAAAGTCTCTCTCTCTCTCTCTCTCTCTCTCTCTCTCTCTCTCTCTCTCTCTCATCACCATTTCCACCATCAAATTTATTTTGCGAGTTTTGATTTCTCTGTGGGAAATAACATTTCTGAAAGACTAATAACATCTTTTCATCAAAATGAAAACGGAGCTGTTCTGTTCCCGATTCCGCCACATTGAGCTTCCTGACCTTTAAGTAAGACTATTTTATGCATGAGTGAGACTCGGAGCGTTTGGCTGGACGGCGAAAGGCCATTAAACACGTCATTAAAAGTCTCGAGGGGAGCGTTTTGCACTAGACATATTCGATATTGCTTGACAGGAAACTCTTCTTCTTAACGATTATCTGTCTCTAAAAATAGCAGTTCCAGTTGAATGAGAGTACTGAACTCCTCTCTCTCTCTCTCTCTCTCTCTCTCTCTCTCTCTCTCTCTCTCTCTCTCTCTCTCTCTGCACTCTTGTGACCAGTGTTCCCAGTGGTGGTGCACTATGGCCCACAGACTGAAAGACCAGTGTTCCATTCTATCAGCGGACTAAAGGAACGATATTAGGGTGTTTCCTAAATCCAGTAGACCTGTTAACCTAGTTAGTGAATTGGGCACTTATTTGTTAGTCGGCTGTTGTGGGCTGCAGCTAGGGTGGAGAGAGAGAGAGGGAGAGAGAGAGAGCGGGAGGGGGGAGGGGGCGAGAGAGAAGAAACATCAGATGTGATTATTCTTTACTACATGAAAATATCTGTCATCCAAACTGAAGGACCTCGACTACGCAATCCTTTCTCCCGGAATAACATTTATGGGGTATACATAAGATTCTCTCTCTCCTTTTATATATATATATATATATATATATATATATATATATATATATATATATATATATATATATATATATATACTTATATATATATATATATACAGTATATATATACCTTATATATATAACATATATATATAGTACATATATATATATATATATATATATATATATATATATATATATATATATATATATATATATATATATATATATATACATATATATATATATATATATATAGAGAGAGAGAGAGAGAGAGAGAGATTTTGTTTAGCAGAGAGGAATGTAAAAGCAACCTATAAGATGTAACGGAGGGAAGAAGAACCCCTGAACGATTATCTGATTTCTGTGGTTGAAATTGAAATGAAAATGAATGTAAATTTTGGTTTGAAAGGAAATTATGAAACAGTAGCTATAAATGTGGTAAACATGACAGAATTGAATAATATAGAAGTGAGAATTGCACAATAAAGGTTTTAATATTGGTTTTAGGTAATGTTATGTTGAAATGTCTAATACAATAAAATAAAAAAAAGAACACAAATAGAAGTGGAAAAAGCTGTAGTGGAGTAAATATTGCAAGATGCGTGATTATCAAAATGGCAATTAAACGGCATTGATCACTAAACAAACTGTTTGTGTTTCACCATTTTGGTAATGGCAGTGGATTATTCCGTAAATATTTTGTCATATGCAGGTTTCAGATTTTTTCCATATCTTTATTCGTCAAATTTCTAGGTCTGTGTTCACTTTAGACTCCTCCCCGACTCGATTTATCAGTCTTGTATTACTTAGTCATTACTCTTCCCGCACTTAAGGATTGTGGTTATTAAATTCTAAAATAAAACACCGCCTAAGGGTTAGGCCAAAGTGTTCACTTTGCATCTTTTACTCAAATATAATCATTATTCCCTCTTTACTTATGAAATTTGGGCTTTAAAACAGCGGCGCAATATTAAGTGCGCAGTGTTCAGGATAAATAACACATAACTCGAATTCTTAGTTTTCATTTTACATTTTTTACTCACCTTGATTCATCACTCAAAAATCCATCTGTTATACTCCTTTACTCCTCCGGTAGTGAGGTTATGAGCGCTGGAGGAATGGTAAAATATTTACTGTTTGTGAATCCATTTTACACTTTTTATGTAGCCAACTCATTTACCATACATTACTCATACATTACTAATACGAGATTCAAATATCATAGGTTGATATCTGCTTGCCAGTACTATTGGATATCTACAACGACACCGTTCTTTGAATAACGTACCAGTGTCAAACATTTCAGAGGCTGTTTGCTCATTATATCTAGTGTGATTTAAAACCAATGAATACTTTGTGCATATATCCTGAGGTGCATTCCCGAACAGGAGTTGCTTTAAAGATGTGGAAAATTGTTTTAATCAACAAAACCTACTTTTCCATCAAGTCAGTGCCTTTTAAATGTCTAGATTTATAGCATATTCTTCAGCCCATAACACAATTACTCCTAATCTTCATTAGTACCGCCTTTCAGTTATATTATTTCATTCCTGTATCACTGATAACAAACAAGTTTCAGTGCATTACATTCAACAACTATATTTCAAAACTCAGATGCTTCATTTGTACCGGTTGTGAGAAACGCCTCGTATGATACACCATTGAAGGCTGCCTAGGAGAGCTGTTAATCAGCTCAGTGGTCTGGTAAAACTAAGGTATACTTACTTTTGCACACGATGAAGTATAACTATACTATTTCTTTCCGTAACGAGCTTGGTAATCAATAACGTCTTGAAAAATTACCTGTGAACTCATTAATTTTTGAACTACAACAGAATACACATACATAAACACACAAACAATAACAACAAAACACATACACACACAAACATATATATATATATATATATATATATATATATATATATATATATATATATATATATATATATATATATATATATATATATATAATGCGTGTGTGTGTGTGTGATCCAAAAGTCATTAGCAGAATAACACCAAAATCAAGGATAAAACCCTTGTGTAGAAAGGTTCGATAGGATTAAATGCTTGATAGATACCAAAGCAGAAAGGTTACCTGAAGGGCAGCGGTTCCATCTGCAGTATAGTAAGTGCTTCATTCATCTCTCACTTGCAAGCACTATGAATCGTTTGTGCCATGTTGCTCATATTTCAAAGCTTCTACTGGCTACTGAAACCGATACATCAGTCTAATAGTTTATCTTCAAAAGCGCTCAGGGACCTTCGTTGCCTATATGTTTTATATGGTCAATCTTGTTTGGTTGGCCGCAGTTGTTTAGTCTCCCCAAATGTGAGTGAAGTGAGCGCAACATTTTAACTTCTTTTGCTGAGAAACTTTATGAAGTTACCTCATGGTGACAAAAAATCTGCGTCAATTCTTCGGATTTGTCTGATATTCCTTCCCCTTTTGGATGTCTGCAACTTACTATATGACATTCATCCTCTAGACGAAAATAGCTTGCAAATATAATTTCCTTTTTCTTGACGACTGTAGTCATGATTTAGACAGTCGTGGAGAGATGCTGAATAAGTATAATTTCACGAGAGTTATTTCAGTAGAGAAATACCACTATCGGCTCTAGTGTCTGTACCATTGTGATTAGTTGGTGCCTTTTGTTTCACAAGTGCTCTGCACCAGAGGCTGTCTATTGTATCCCTGACATTATTATGCTATTGATGCAACATTTCTGTTATATATATAACAGTGGAATAGATAATTGCCGCATAATAATCTTTATAATTTATTCTCCTTGGGTAGCCACAATATGGCTTGAAAGTAGGAGTTAATCTCAGTTTGTAGTTTCCACTCTTGTAGAGTAGCTCTTAGTAAATAGCTATTTTTAAGAGAACAATCTATCATCTTTAAAATGTTATAATTATTGTTAGTTAACATTCAGCTTTATAAAATAACTTGCATTCTCGTCAGCCATATATGGTATGTTCTTGGTCTGTCATGAAGTGTACTCCTTTTAAACTACGTAAAGAAGATTTAAAAAAAAATATTTTTTATTTTCATCTCCTGAATGCTTAAAGCATCAAAACGGCAACTCAAAGTCCCAATAGCTTGTAAGACAGAAATGTTAATAATGCAACAGAACCTCTCAACATTCCAATCCAAATTTGTCGCTCAATATCGTTGGGTAAGCTGTGGAACTTATGTGGCTACAACATGAAACTAGATTTAAAAAGGGATGTTACACACCTACACACGCACCATACACACACACACACACACACACACACACACACACACACACACACACATATATATATATATATATATATATAGAGAGAGAGAGAGAGAGAGAGAGAGAGAGAGAGAGAGAGAGAGAGAGAGAGAGAGAGAGAGTTCTTCATTATTACAAGAAATTTACAAATCCATCATCATTGGCCACGAGGTTAGCACAGCCAAGAAAACATCGACCTCCAAGATGACATCCCTCTGGCTTTTCAACGGAGCGTTTGATTTCCTTTTTCCCCTTTATCTTAGGTCCACTACCCCTAATTGAATGCTTTTCACTAAGAACTCGACCTTTATCTTTGTGCTAGGGCAGAGATAGCATCCCTTTATAACTTTTCATTCCTTACCTGGTCGCATCTGTTAAATTTCGATATCGCAGTGTTTAGGTCAGGCTATAATTTACTGAGTTCCTCGTTGGACGAGTCGGTAGAGTTCTCGGCTAGCACTCTACTGGGCCCGAGTTCGAGTCTCCAACCGGCCAATGAAGAATTAGAGGAATTTATTTCTGGTGATAGAAATTCATTTCTCGGTATTATGTGGTTCGGATTTCACAATAAGCTGTAGGTCCCGTTGCTAGGTAACCAATTGGTTCTTAGCCACGTAAAATAAGTCTAATCCTTCATTACCAGCCTCTCAGCAGAGCTGTTAATCAGCTCAGTGGTCTGGTTAAACTAAGGTATACTTAATTTTTTATAATTTACTGATCTGCACGTGACATCGGTATGTCGAAGATTTCAGAATCTATATATTTACGAGATTCCCTCTTTTAGAAAGAAAATAATTCAGTTTAGGAACTCCGGTATCCAGTGCAATGAAACATTAAGTGTTACTGATATTTGCACTGATCAAACGTAGCCATGTCACACAATTTTTTTTTCATTAGTATTCGTATACCCTGGTGCGTTATGTCTTCTATTACAGGATACTCTCAAGCACGTTTCATGTGTAGGCCTGCTGTTACATTTGTTTTTTCTCAAGTCTGATGCCATAATCATTCTAGTACTAGTTTATTAGTTGCATTACTTATTACAAAGATTCATTTTATATATATATATATATATATATATATATATATATATATATATATATATATATATATATATATATATATATATATATATATTCCCTAGTAAGGGCTGTTTCAGAGTTGCTGCCACATTCATATCTTAATTTTAAAATTACGAATGATCGCCTTGTGCAGTAAAACTTCCATAGCATTAGCCACTCCATGCACCCACACAGAGAGCTCATCAGCAGGGCGTCGAACCCCCAACATACACTGGGGTTTTTTGTCTCAGCTTTGCATGAATTCTCTGGATCCCTAGATGTCAAGGAATTTCCTTTCCAATACCTATTTCCTGCTGTTCATGCAACCATTTCTAGGTCTTCCTCCCTTCATACTCCCGAAACTTCTGAAGTATTCCCTTTTTTACAACCCAATTACCCTTCTTTCTTTCCTTATGACCGAACAGCCCTAAGAAACTCTGATTCATCCTATTACCTACGTGAGCCTGTTTTAACTTCTTTTATATATCTCCTAATCTCTCATTTTTGGGCTGTGGAACAGCCTCCCTTAGGATGTTGCGCAACTGATACTTCAGAAGTTCAAACGAGGATGCAATGCACTACTTCCCCTAATACAATTTTCCTTGTATTTTAACTATTTACTTACATTTTTATTTACTTATTAACTTGTTCATTTATCTGTTATTCTAATAACAGGTCTCCTCTTTCTGTATTTCCCTTTACCTTCTGTTTCTTCTTTTGAATGAACACCATATTCTCTGGAAGCTTGAATTTCTAATGAACGGTCTACACCGCACACATTGCGTAAAAAATTAATCTCAGAATCTTCAATCTTTTTGCTTCATTTGCATTCAACATCCACACTTCACTTCCATATAGCAGAAATTACTCAACATTCCATTTATACATGCCATCTTGGCTTCCATCGACAATTAAGGTCACTTCCCAATCTTTTGCACTTAACCCACCTACCTCTCTTGCTCCACTTACTCTAGGAATTGCTTCTGAAATCCTGCCGTCTTACGTTATATTGACATCCAAATACTTATGCAAATCACTCGCTCCTATTCTTCCACCATCCTGATCAGTATTCATTGTTCTTTCTCCCTGGTCTCCATTTACCCTCATATCTTTACTGAAGGTCACATTTACTCTGAAATTCTTAGTTTTGCAAATTTTGTCAAATTATATATATATATATATATATATATATATATATATATATATATATATATATATATTTAATATATGTATATATTTTAAATATATATGTATATATTTAATATATATACATATATAACTATATATATATATATATATATATATATATATATATATATATATATATATATATATATATATACATATATATATATATATATATATATATATATATATATATATATATATATATATATATATATATATATATATATATATATATATAAAATATATATATATATATATATATATATATATATATATATATATATATATATATATATATTTTTTTTTTTTTTTTTTTCTACAAATGACCTTAGTTCCACTTTGGGAAAGTCAGTAGAGTTGTCGCCTAGCACTCGCTAGGCCCAAGTTCCAGTCTCCGGCTGGCTAATGAAGAATTAGAGGAATTTATTTCTGGTGATAGAAATTCATTTCTCGGCATAATGTGGTTTGGATTCCACAATAAGCTTTAGGTCCTGTTGCTAGGTAACCAATTGGTTCTTAGCCACGTAAAATAAGTCTGATCTTTCGGGCCAGCCCTAGGAGAGCTGTTAATCAGCTCAGTGGTCTGGTAAAACTAATATATACTTAACTTCTACAAATGACCCAGGGATACTTACTTGATTCTGGGCGGCAACAGATGAAAGCAGGGAGTTCCTTATAGTTATTACACATCTGACTCAATATTAGGATAATTCATAGACAAGTAAGGGAAAATCTGTGGCTTAGGGCCTTTTTCATGTGTGATAAAATTATGTAAACTCAAGGGTTCTCTTAACTAGTTATTTTTACATAGCAAACACCAATCAGAAGAATGACGAATTACTGGGCAGGTAATAATAAAGGCCTGCTAAATGAATGAATCCTACACAAAATAAACATTCTACGCTGATGATGTCTTCATAACAGGAACATTGTAGTGGGGGCAGAAGGGGGGCTGCACGTGGATAGAGCTGAGTCATCAAATAACTTAGTTCACCACTAAATGCACAATTACATTAACACTGAACTCTCCAACACAAATTACTGAAGGTGATCATACAATGGAAAATAAATGAAAAATCAGACAGAGAAATAACAGGAATTGTGGCTGACTAAGAAAACTTACTCCGATACATCTCCTTCATCAAGCTGACGGTGTCCTCGTTCAATAGGGCGCTGGATGATGAAGGAATGAATTAAAATGCCACTACAAAGGTATGCTGGTTCGAACCTCGGGGTCGAACACGTGGAAAGTTCGAGGGTCAGGTAAGGTTAAGGATGTCTGTCCTCGGTGGTGTTCTGAGCATTTCTCTCTCTCGATTTCTATCGCATCGTCTGTAAATAACCTTTGGAGATTATGCATCATTTCCAACATGAGTGGCACAAAGGTCAATCTTTGCCACATTTTCTATATAGGCCACATGGCACCAGTTAACCCTCGTGGAGGGTTTAGAGCAGGGCGGGGCGCCAACTTTCTCTTTTTAGCTCCTCCCTTGCCTTGCTTGATGCCAAGAAGGTACGATGGTCACCTGGAAAACAAGGCCTTACGCAGTCATTTGGACAGAGACAAGGGTTAGGCCTAACCATTTTGGGGAATGAAGGAGAGAGTTTATGAAGGGGTGAGTGGAAAACCATAGTTCTAGTAATTAAAACAATTGAAATGAATTTTATTTCTTTTTCTCTGCTATGTTACAGATGTAAAAACGGACACAGATGGTTTGGAGAGAGCTTCTATTCATTGTAATATATATATATATATATATATATATATATATATATATATATATATATATATTATATATATATATATATATATATATATATATATATATATATATATATATATATATATATATATATATATATATATATATATACACATATATATATATATGTATATATGTGTATATATGTATGTATGTATATATGTATGTATGAATATATATATATATATATATATATATATATATATATATATATATATATACATATATATATATATATTATATATATATATATATATATATATATATATATATATATATATATATATATATATATATATATATATATATATATATATATATATATATATATATGTTGGGATGCAAGGTAGAGAGGGCTCTATGTGAATGGGATCCTGTGGACGAGCGATTGTTGTATGCACGGTTCAAGTCAAATCATGGTGACATCAGTCTGTTTGTGTGTTATGCACCCACTAATGATGCACCTGTTGAAAGGAGAGATGCATTTTATGGAAAGCTGCAGGAAGGAATATGAAGAGTTGCTAGGTATAATGTTTTGATTTGTACTGGAGACTTCAATGCAATAATGGGCTGCTCGAGTGAGGGATTTGAGGCTTGTATGGGTAAGATGGGTGTCAGTGGTAGGATGAGTGAGAATGGAGTAAGGTTTGGGAGTTTCTGTTTAGCAAATGACTTATTCATTGGGGGCACACTTTTTCAACATCACAATATACACAAGACGACATGGGTATCACCATGTGGAAAATCTAAAAATCAGATTGATCATATTGCTGTTAGTAAAAGGCATAGTAGTTCTTTGCTAGATGTTCATGTTAATCGGGGAGGAGATATTGGTAGTGATTATCATCTCAGCATTGCAAAAATAAGACTTAAGCTAAAAAGTCAGAAGGGAAAACCTGTTGTTGATAGGTACGATACTGATATGCTTAGAAGTGAAGGAGAGGAAAAGCAGAAACTGAGAATAGAATGCAGAAACAGGTTTTTGATATTGGAAACATTGGAGGAGGGAGGGAGAATAAAGGTTTGCATGAGGATGCTGGCTGTACGATGTGGATGTCTGAGGAAACCTGGGATATGATAAAAAAGAGAGGTGAGGAAAAATTAAGGAGTGAGATGCAGTTTGTTAATGATGAAGATTTTGAATTAGCAACAACCAAGTACTTGAGTTTGGATTAAGAAGTTAAAAGACTAACTAAGAGAGATAAAAGAAAATCTGTTAATGAAAAGGTTACAGAAACTGAAAAATTAATGAATAAGAATAATGATGAAAGCCAAAGGATAGCATATAAAGGCAACTGGAGAGCTGAGTGCCAGTGCTACTGCCTGGTAAGCTTAAGGATATACCAGTCAGGGATATGGAAGGTAATTTATTGAGCAAAAATGTTAAAATTAGATTTAGACGAAAAGAACACTTTGAGACAGTTCTTAACAGACCAGTCCCCCCAGAAGAGGATATACCGCCTGCTCAGTAAGATTTAAATGTTGATGAAGGTGAGATCAGGCTAGAAGGAATAGTTAAGGCAATAAAACAGTCAAAGAATTATAAGGCACCAGAAGAGGATGGTTTATTCCCGGAAATGTTTAAAGTGGAGGGGGATAGATTAGTATTTGTCTTGAAGATATTATTCAATGAGATACAGGTGATGGGGATAATACCATCAGGTTGGAAGAATGTTGTGATCATTAAAGTTCCAAAGAGAGGAGATCTGAGTAGGTGTGGTAACTGGAGGGGAACCATTTTGTCAACTGTGGCCTTGAAAATTTTCTGTAGAGTATTGTTGAATAGGTTGGAGCCAGTGGTTGATGGTACCCTGAAGGATGAACTGGCCGGTTTTGGGAAGGGGCAGGGGTTGCAGTGATCAGATCTTCATAGTTACGCATTTAATGCAGCAAGCTAATAAAATGAAAACTCCGTTAAGTCCTTGTTTTGATTTTGAATAGGCCGGACAGTATTTCGAGACGGACTATGGGAAAAAATCATGATGCATTACAAAATACCAGAAAAGTTTGCAAGGGTTATTATGAAAATGAATGAGGACACATCTTGTAAAGTGATTGTTCATGGGTGTTTGAGTGATCTATTTGAAGTTAAGTCTAGTGTGATTCTGAGTGGCATTGTCTCCTCTGTTGTTTGCATTGGTCGTAGATTACGTTATGAGAAAGGTTAAAAGAGAAATGGGTGCAGGTATACTCTGGGGAGAAAATGGGAAACTTCTTGACGTAGATTATGCTGATGATATGGTTTTGATCTACGAGGGACTAGAAAAGATGCAGAGAGTGTTGGATTGTCTAGTCAGTGAAGGTAGAAAAGTTGGTTTGGTTATTAATAGTGGAAAAACTGAAATCATTAATATGAATATTGAAAATGCACATCTAATTGAAGGCATGTTTCAAAGCAATTGGATAAGTGTAAATATTTAGGTACTTATTTAGATAAGGATGGTTCTCTGAGCACAGAATTAATGGAAAGATTAAAAAAGGATCTTCAGGTTATGGGAATGCTTAAAAATATTTGGAATAATAGCAATTTTTTTGTGCAAACAGAAATCAAAATTTATAAGGTAATGGTTAGGAGTATTTTGATTTATGGTCATGAGTCATGGTACAGTACAGTGACTTTGGATAATACATTCTTAGCATTTGAAAATAAGGTACCCAGAAGAATATTAGGAATTGATCGGAGGGATAGGATATTAAATAACAGAATTAAAGAAGTAACAGGGGTGCAACCGGTCGATGAGTATGTTAGATTCTCATGCTGGAAGTGGTTAGGCCATGTGTATAGGAAACAGGGAATAGTACGAGGATGAATCTGGGCTTGGTTGCCCTTGGTAGAAGAGGTAGAAGTAGACCAAAGGGGACGTGGTTAATGATAACGAGGTGGGAAGCAGGAGATGAGTGTTGGGGAGATCTTGAGGAGTTAGCCCAGGGTAGAATGTGGTCGTGTAAGTTCATTGAGGCCCTGTGCATCTCCGTGTATGCCACAGGAAGTGATTGATATATATTTCAAATACACCATGACATTTTTTATTCACAAACATTGAGCTACAAATATCTTTGCAGTAATGCTGACCACTGGAATATAAATGTATATATATATATATATATATATATATATATATATATATATATATATATATATATATATATATATATATATATATATATATATATATATATATATATATATATATATATATATATATATATATATAAGCCATATAAATATATATATATATATATATATATATATATATATATATATATATATATATATATATATATATAAGATATATATATATATATATATATATATATATATATATATATATATATATATATATATGTATATATATATATATATATATATATATATATATATATATATATATATATATATATATATATATATATACATTTACTCTTCCCTAGGGTTACTTTACAGGAATAATGAAAAATAAATAGTAAAGCGAGAAGAACTGAAATTATAACTTTTTATTGTCAACAACGTTTAGGGCATCCCTTCCCATCACCGGGGTTACAAATAAAGTCAATTTGCACAATCTTGAAGTGTGCTTCGATAGCTAATATTTATAAGGTATTTTATTACTTGATATAAGAGTCGCTAAGCTAAAATCAAAGTAAATTAAAAACATGCAGCGGTTTTAAGCTAAGAGTTAATCAGAACTATGTACAATTTAGAAATAACTTTAAAAAAATACAAAGTGAAAAAAATGTTTTTCCCGGCTTTACTGTTCAGAAGGTGGCTGTTAACTGATAAGGAAAATAATACTCAAAGACGAAGGGGTTATGAGTAATAGGCAGTTAGGCAGTGTGTAATGGTGTGGAAGTAGTCTGCTTGGTTAAAGAAGGCCATAGTTTCCTTATAGCTGAAAATTCTTTTGGTTTTCAAATGTAATTTCCTGAAATAACATTTTGGACAAGTACATTTATGAACAACGAAAGAGCGCATCAATTCCGGAAAGGCATCTTTGAACCTGAAAAGTCTGCCTATTGTTAAAGGAGTTTGAATACAAATTTGAAATTAACATACGGGTACAAAGTTCTTAGGGCTACTGTAAGTTCACATGTAAATGATACAGTAGAACTATAGGGTAGCTCCGTGTCGCCGACGTCACTATAACTTGACTTTTTCTACAGTTTTTTGGTTGCTAATTATGAATTTACCTTTCATTTTTCGCGCTCGAGTCAAATTAACCTGTAATTAACCCCCGAAGTCCATCCAACAAGGGGTTTCCATACGTGATCTTCACAAGAAAGAGCACGGGCACGTCTGTTTTGAACGGTTCATATCCCGTCCGGGCAAGTGCAATAACTTGTTAACGTATGGGTCCCCCAAAACCACCCCCAACCCCGGGCCAGTACTAAACACGGCGAAGGGACATTCCATTTGGTCGACAACAAACAGATGCACCGCCAGTATCAGAACCCCTAAAAGTGTAGTAAAAACCAGTTTAAAATGTAAAAACAGGCGCGGAGCTAATATATAGAATTACCAATGATACATTTTTTACACACGGCGTTGAAAATTCAACATAATGATGAATGGAAGGATTTCTCGGCATTCCGTTTCTTCAAAAGATATTATGGGATGGCGAATGACAATATATAGCCATACAAGAGAAACGTATAAAAAAAAAAAAAAATGATTTCAGTGCTTCTACACGCCAGAGCAAAGGTCAATTTTATTTGCCTCTTGTTCCTCTCCGCTTTAGTAACTCCACGCTCATTCAAGATGCAGAACAAGGCGTTTTCTTTTTAGTAGAGTTATTAACATTCAGTTACTCCAAATCATAATTTTTGCTCACTTCCTGAAAACTATTAATTGGTTTTGTTCAGTAAGTTGAATAAGACAAGATTATTCATTGAGGCTTTATCCTCGTCCTTTAAACTGATTTTCTTTGTACATTTTTTCTGCAAATATTTTTCGAATTTATTGTATATATTATAAATAAAATTTCATCTACTGGATGAAACGTCTAATTGGTGGAGTGCTAGGAAGCTTTCAATAAGTTTTATGAATCAGCAAAATATGTTCAACGGAGCGTCTATATGCACAGCATGCTGTTAATGAACAGATTCATTTACAGAAAACGATATATTCAAGCGCTGATTATATTTGTTCATAATTAGAATGATTGAATAACATTGTAAATTAGAGAATTTATATTTGCAACATGAGAGAACTCTATTTGGTTTAATTTTCCGACTGTCAATAATACTGAATTGTGTGTACAAAGGAGAACAGTTTTGTGAATAATTGCCAGAGTTGGATTTGAACTTAAATTTAAATATTTTTTTTACACTGGTTTCAGACGATATTTTTAAATGACGCAAGGAAATAAAATGTCTTTGTTGCCTTGCATCTACTTTTATTATTCTTGAAAAAAAAAATTGTCAAGTCAACTGGTACGCGAGGAACTGGCCGAGTTTCATGGGAATTCAAACTACGATTACTCTCTAACAATTCATTTTTAGATGACACTTGAGTCTCAGCTACTCCAAATGAACCTACGAAGAGAATATTCATAGTAAGAGAATCTTCACAGTAGCCTTTATGGATGGGATAGCCTGAAAAACTGAATTTAGAGATTGAAATAAAATGCATTTTATCATGGAAGACTGAACCCTTTTCTCTCCAGAAAATTACAAATGAATTACAATAGCTCTTTCCATACAACGAAGAAAGAAACACAATAACTCCAGTGAATATCTAGCTTTGATCTGTAGTTTTATGTAGGAAGTTTTCCGTGATGAAATCGAATGGAGTATTAAGAAAATAGCGTCACTTATTAAGCACATACATAAGAAGTAATAACCTCTATGACAATAATGTGGTGATAGGTAAAATGCCTATACTACTTCAGTTACGGTGAAAAATGAAGGTCTAGTTTCTCCATTATCAACTAGAAAGCGGTCATGTTAAGTCATTTGAAATGTAGAACTGAAATGACTTAAAGATTGTAAGGTAAAATGCTGTTCAAAGTATGACGATTTTTTACGCAGATTTCCAATAAGTATCTACAAGGGTACGAGTGGGATTGCTTTAAAGCTTTGCTCGAATGCAAGTGTGATTAAATAGGTAATCTTGATGCTAAAAATCCTTTAATTAAAGGCCTTATTCTTCTTTCGTACATTAAAGGAGAGGTTACAGAGCTGCAAAATAAGAGAGAAAGAATAAGGAAGAATCTTCTCCAAGTAATGTCGCTACAGGGTCAAATTTTAATATGATGTTGAAATATTTGGCTCTTAAATGGAACAAACATCTTTCATTTCATTCTACAGCAAAAGCTAAGAATTGTTCTTGAATATTCACAGGATTTCATTAATCATCAAATTAAAGCGCTTGGCCAGAGAACTTCATTGAAAAATGAAGTTTGCTGCTGTGACACTGGAACCTATTTCTTCACTTCCATTTTGTTTTCTATCTGACGCTCGGTTTTTGTTTGTTTACCCAACAGAATTACATTAGCCCAAATCTCATTTTCGACATCGATTTCGTGTTATAGGTATTTCTGTCTTTTACTAATCAGTGACTCGTGAATTTCAGCGATCCACCTGGGTTAAATTTTACTTTCTTTGAGAATTATCGGCTTCTTCATTTGTCGCAATTGTCAGGACCGAATTTAAGTAAGCCAGAGTTTCCAAATGCCCTATTTATTTGGGCCACTACAATTTCACCTGAGACATTAACACTGGATTCTCATCCCACACTCTGCTGGCCGTGATTGGCTATTTATTTTGCTTGAAAGTTATGTTCGTACGAGAACTTTTTTCAATAGTATAAAAAAGGAAAGAAAGACATAGTTATATACGAGTACATACAAGGCATTCCTATTATAAGCGCAAATGTGAAGGAGTTTATTGAATCTTTTGTTTGCAAGAGTGATAAGGGATTTATGCTCCTTCTCTGTCTGTCTGTCTCTCTTTTTCTCTCTGGTTTAATTTGGTCCTTGTTAAGTTCAGTGAATACTGAATATTTGTTAAGTTCTAAGGTTCTAGTCTTTCTATTGGTTAATCACCTTTCATCACTTATCTCTTGGGCTACATCACTGACAAATCACTAATTTACCCTTTTCCTAAAAATAAAGGACCAGTCATATTAATCTATCTCCTCTTGCGCCCCTTCCTAACAAAACTCAGATATTAACACATCTTGAATTGCAGCTATTATTGCAAATGCTCCCTGTATTCTGGTGTCAATTTTAACGAGGTTTTCATCTGGATTCATTTATAAATGGAACCAAATTCTAAGCAATTCCTGCACTATCACGATAAAAGATATCAGTCGCCATAACCTTTATTATTGAATATTTTCTTAAACTGAACAATAGACAGTATTCTCATCAGCAAAGCTGGCCAAAGATTTCTTTCAGTCGAAATAACTGACGCAATCTGATAACAGATTCTTTTAGTCTAGATAATTTTCATCGAATTAGGCAATGATTCTAGAAAATCTACTTACTGAGAGATTGAAGCATTGAAAAAGGAACGTTTCGCGGGCAAAGTTGTTCTGAGTTTGTTAAAAGCCACATTTATTCAGTTTAGTTTGGGTAACTATTAGTTTTCTTTTACAGAAAACTAAAACGTAGGCATAGGCTAACTAACAATTACTTTCTTTATAAATGCACCACTGATGTAATCAACCGCACAAAGAGAAATCAATAAGTGGGACTTCCATTACATTCAGCGTCATTGTAGCAAAAATATATTTGCAATAAAACTTTCATAAGGCTAGAAACGAGGGAATCCTCAATTGGTTTTAAATTACTCTAGCACTGAAAAAAAACTTATTCTCTGAATGGAGTTCCAAAGATTTATTAGAATTGTATTCCAAATTACAGACCGAAGTAATACCATTAGTTTCGCTTTCCATTTACGGCTTCTAGGAACTGGATTTCACATTCAGGAAGTCTCAGCAATTTCCTAAAATTACTTCTCGTGAAGAGTGATAAAAACTAAGAAGGAATAACTTACTGAGTATAAACTCTATTTAGTGTTTGCCTATAATGGATTTCAATATCTTAAGTTCAACTGCATATTTCTTACTCTACAAAGGATACCCAAAATAAAAGTTATCAGCTACTGACGGATATTATTGAGTTTAAAATTAAAATAAGTGACTGTGAAAATTCATGCTTAAATCTCAATTTTTTTTTATTTAAATCAGACACAAAATAAGGAGATAATCCGAGTACTTCTTGAAGCCTTTGGTACACTACAGTCAAGAAAATGTAAAGAATCACTAGCTTCCTCTTCTATGACGAATTTGATAATGGGATGTTCGAGTTGAGATATTTCACAACTGTTGAGCTAGACCTCGTTCTTCAAACACACAAGAGAGAGAGAGAGAGAGAGAGAGAGAGAGAGAGAGAGAGAGAGAGAGAGAGAGAGAGAGAGAGAAACCAGTCATCCAAGCATCTTTTATAGAGCTGTGGTTTATAACTTGCCAAACACTCTCTTAACTAATTTTATTTGTGGCACAATAAGTACCATAGTTGAACTCAGAGGACTGCCCATAGCAAAACCTAAACCTGAACATAATGCTTTCCATTAAATAAAAAGTGATTGTCCTCTTCCTGATCAGTGTTATAAAATATCATTTTCGGTCATGTTGCAGAAGGAGTTTCCATTTTGGCACATCAACTCTGGAGTGGTATCTACATGTGGAAATAATAAGCAAGAAACGACTCTTTTACTGTAGTAGTAATGAGCCTGCCATTCCGATATTTTTAATGTTGTGTGTGTTTTGCGTACCTAGTTTGTTCATGTTATACCTGTTCATTTTCTTAGTTAAGTCTTTTACCTTTGCATTTTTGTGTTCACTTTTATATTTGTAGAAATTGTAATTTTATTTATCGCTTTTCAAGTAATTGTCATCTGCACTTGTACAGGTCTTGAAAATGCTTTGATGTAGCCTAATGAAACGTTGGCAACAGATAAAGGTGATTTCCTTTACCCTCGCTCCTTTATTTTCAATTCGACTGAGGTTCCTTTCGAAGAAGTTGTTATTTCAAGTAACAAAGACAAGATGTAGTACCCGAGAGCATAAACATGACCATAGGAAATATGCAGTTCCTCATGGGACGGGTGGGTATCATTCTCAGCTAGCACTCTGCTGGTCCCACGCTCGATTCTCCGATCGGCCAATGAATAATTAGAGGAATTTATTTCTGGTGATAGAAATTCAATTATCGTTATAATGTGGTTCGGATTCCACAATAAGCTGTAGGTCCTGTTGCTAGGTAACCAATTGGTTCTTAGCCACGTAAAATAAATCTAATCCTTCGGGCCAGCCCTAGGAGAGCTGTTAATCAGCTCAGTGGTCTGGTTAACCTAAGGTATACTTACTTTTATAGGAAAAATGTAAAAGTTTGCCAGAGAGGAAGAGTTCTCCTTATGTTCGATAAGATATCGTTTCCCAAATTACACATAACATATTTTCACACATGTATCTTGTTACAAATAGCCATTTGAAGGCAACTTTCACATATTATTTACCTCAAAAGCACATTTAATGATCTCATTTTAGGCTTTCTTTGAGAAAGATCATCTCTTCTTTTATATGAAGTATATCATACTTATGTTTTGAGGCTAAGCAATAAAATGAACTTCTTGAAATAAGCATTTATGCTTCCTGTTATCATTTATAAAGAAATATTTTCGTTCATCTGATTTTCATATAAGATACACTGTATTATTTCCTGCTTTGAAAATGAAAAAATCAGTTATGAAATCATAATATGAAATTCAGTAACATTTCTGGAATTGGAGGAATGGAATAAGACACTTTTAATCTTGGATGTAGCACTCTAGAGCACTTGGGAGTATATCGTAATGATAAAAAAAAATATTGCTAAGTATTTATTCAAGCAAGTGTATTATAGAGCTTAATAATCATTATCTGCATATAAACGCTTGGAAATTTTATCAAAATAATAATATATTGATGGTGTCACAGGATAACCACTGATTATGCCAAAATAAGTGTTTGGCTGTTAATGATAAATCATACGAAAGAATCTTCGCTTTGCAGTCTGTACTTAAGTGTTTGTTACTACCCATCACCTGCACACACACCTAATTTCACACCATCCTTCGCTCCTTTTACAACTTTACGATACTATCTTATCTCCACCCATACTTTCCTCATTATTTTACTTAGTTATTCACTATAAATGATTTGCATTTAGATTATGCACATTACTGGATACTTTGTCCACAAACATTCTTTTGGTAATCTTACATTTTATACATTCCCTAGTAACTTTTCCACCTGCTCAAACGGTGACCAAGTAAACAACCGTTAATTATTCACTGTGCCAAGTCTATGTTCTTAGATGTTATACTTATCGTTTGCTATATTTACGTATATTCATTTATGTGAGCGTGCCGGTAATTTCCACCTTTACATTATCCTTTACCTTGTTGGCTTCTGTCATATAATTTTATATTTATTTATATGTCTTCTTATCTATGTCCTACGTCACGAGCCCTCACTATTGTTACACTCATTCCACTTCTTTCTACTGTCTCCTAAAGTGTCTGGCCGTAATAAAGTTAACAAGATTCCCGAGCAAAGTTTTTAACTACTTAAAACGTAGAGAACTACATAGCTTTTACCGTGTAGTGTCCTTTTCTCCCAAAACTTTACACATATCGTTAACATCTCAAAAAAAAGGAGAAAAAGAAAAAGAAAATGAAATAAATTTAAGATTCAAAGAAAATTAAAATTACAGGAAGCATTCGTTTCATTGTAGCTGATATTTCTCGAATGTTATTATTGCAAAGGAAAGGTACTTGGAGCATTACGAAATGATATTTATTACTCTGAAAAAATAGGTCGAGCATTAACCATATATCGAAGTTTTAGGTCGTTGAACTAAATAACTAGATTTCACAACTACAAATATGAACTGGATTTTCATTGTTGCATACCGTAAGCAGTGAGTGATGTCAAGCGAATAATAAGATGATATAGTTTATTAATGATTTAATACCTAATTCAAAAGTCCTTGACAACGACTACTAAGAGAATTCAGTCGCAGAAAACAGTAGCGAGGAAAAGCCCTCGGTTATGTATAATGCAGCTACTTTCAGATTTTGGTTTCTCGTTCTGTGGTATGACTTTATGAATCTGATACCGGAGGCAGTCAGTCTTGCCACTCCAGAAACATAGCAATCAGTTACGGAAAACTAGCAGAAAGTTGTGTTATTTGCTCAAAACGAGATTTAATAATACAGTTTATTATTCCTGGTATATTCCTGTTGAAAAGATCTAAATATTTAAAGCTCATTGTGAGAATCTCTCCTTATCGGAGAGCGTCCACCGTTTTGACATTTCATTTACCGTACGAAAATATTTTCATGAAAATGTTTTGTTTATTATTGTAAGTTTTACCTTTGAAATAAATGTGTAGATTAAAAAAACTTTCATGCATAATTCAATCTTATTCCACGAAATCAAAAGAGAAATCAGAGAGTAGAAGTAGAGGATGTTAATCAATCATAACCAAATGTCAAGGAGCATCCTTGCTGTTGTCTCCAAATACCACTGAACCAATGAATCTGAAGGTCTCAAAAACAGAGATGTAATAAAGGATATTTGGTATTTTTGCTGCATTATACCCGATTGAAGCTTTATAAGAATACATTCATGCAGTGGTATCAATGATTTCTACGTCGTCACAGCTACAGGTTTTTGACGTTTAAAATGGATTGTTGCCAAGTATCTTGGCAAAGTTCGTCGATAAGATAGCACCCTCGAGAATCAGTATATTGTTTCCCGTTCTTTATTATTTTTACAAAATGAAGTTTAATAGAATAATTGTCTTAAGGGAATCATTGTCTTTGTCAAAAGACAACTTATTTCCTTTATTTCCCTTCTCTTTCCGACTCACAACCCCAAGTAGAGTTGTGTAGGTAAAAAGTATCTCCTAACAGTAGATTTTATGAATTACAAACTGGGATTTTTTTTTATTTCAAATAATACCTATGCTATGATTCATTATATGCAGTGAGGATGTTTTGTACAAGAATCATCTGATTGTCTGTGTATGCTGAAACCACATTTCCGCAGCGCGAGACTAGCTTTAGAATTGTTACCACTTTTCTAAATTCATAGCCCCATCATACCAGTCATTAGCGTCACTGAACTCTTATGAACTTCGAAAAACATTATTTTACTTTTATATTAAGTGTTCTATAATGGACTCTAAACTTGGAGTTGTAATTGACTTAAACAGACAGTATCAATTTGTATATTACGCTTGACAGAGTTTGTGTATGATACTTTGATAGCCTGTGGTTACAGCCAAATCTTCCCGAATCTAAGTTTTCAATGAATAAATTCCCTCTCTCTCTCCCAGTATGGTAACTGAATAATAGTTCTATATATACCTGAATGCAAATGCGAAATGGTTTTCCAACTATCATTTGCGTTTTGAAAAGTAAATGGGTTAGTGAATTATGACAACCAAATTTTGATCACATGCAAGGAAAAGATAATGTTGGCACTGGGTCGTTGGAGATATATCCTTTCAGGATCAAAGTTTACAGTGCTGCCGTTCTTTATGATGGCAATTCTCTCACGTATCAATGTCGTTTCATTAAATTTCTTCCCTTTTTATGCTATCGTTTTTCGCTCTTTTGGTAAAATCACTACACTTCCCTGACATTCACTTCTATCTCTCCATTTTCTTTGGATGGCAGGCGCAGCATCCAATACCTCTACTACTTTTGTTTCTCTGACAGATCCGGCTATCATTCAGAAGTATTGCTCCCACCACTGCGAATGAAAAAGTTTCAGAACAGATACAGAACCATTTTATTTGTATGCTTACATGCATGTATGAAATGCTAGGATTGCACATTTCAAAGAGTATTTATTTCTCCTTGCTACAGGTTTTGAATTTCTCTTCGCGTTTTAATTATCTCTTCACGTTCTAATTATGTAGAATAGATAGTTGTGGTGTAGAATAGATAGGAAATTAAAAAGAAAGAGAGAGAGAGAGAGAGAGAGAGAGAGAGAGGAGAGAGAGAGAGAGAGAGAGAGAGAGAGAGAGAGAGAGAGAAAGTTAGAGAGAGAGAAGGAGAGAGAAATAAGAATAAAGAGAGAGCAAAGAACACAGTGATTCTTCTAGTTTTCCTTCCTTTCAGAGGAAAGAAGATCACTTCCTAGAGCTGTTTACATCCAATCCTTTTCCTTTTGCCTTCTTCTTGTTTTCATTTGGTCTGAAGGGGAGGAAAATACTAGCAAGTTTTTCTGATTGCGATGTCTGTCAGATTACCCTTCTGTAACAATAATTTGTATATATATATATATATATATATATATATATATAAATATATATATATATTATATATAAAATATATACAAAGAACACAATAAAAACACACATCAATCATTTGGTCTGGAGAAAATATTCACACACACACATTATTGTATATATATATATATATATATATATATATATATATATATATATATATATATATGTGTATGTATGTATGTATATATATGAAAATATATATGCATATATATATGTATACACACATAATATATATATATATATATATATATATATATATATATATATATATATATATATATATATATATATATATATATATATATATATATATATATATATATATATATATATATATATATATATATATATATATATATATATATATATGGGCTTTTACAGGACTTTCGATCCCAACATCGATTTAGGCAATCAACCAACCTCCTTGAAATTTGAGACTGAAATTTGTTCAGTATGGTCAATTTTAACATTTATAAAATCTTTCTTTTACCTTGATGTGTCTTGGGATAATGTTTTAGACTAAGAGTATTATTGCAGGACGAAATTAGATGTATAAATTAAACAAATAAGCAACTAAGTATTAGTGAAATAGCTACCAAAGAGAGGTGGTAAATTTATAAATGAAAAAGGAAACAGTTCGTGAAACCACAAAATGGTTAATAGAGTTAAAAAGTAGAAGGCCTCACAGGCCCCAAATGTTTGTGAGGTGAAAATGTACAATAAGAATGGCTTCACTCAAAGCTAATGGATTTAATTACCCAGTATAATGTAAATTTTCTATGTCATGAACATAATGTTAGGCCACTGTTAAAGGCCGTTTCACACAGGATGCAATGTTATGCACTCCACGCTATGGTAGCCATTCTGCGACAAGTGGCTTTTAATTTCTGGCATTGTTTTAAGCGAGGCCGTTCACGCCGGGTGCGAAGCTATGCTACCGATATCTGCGACATAGCGTTCATAGCTTACAAGATTGCCGGGCGCGCGATTTTTATGGACGTAGCTCGCCTCGCGTATGCGCACTTGGGTCTCTCAGCAGATGTTCCCACCTCATGGCTTAAATCTAAATGTACTATAAGTGTTATATTAACGTGGTGGTATAAAGTATACTTATGCAAATTTACTCGAAGTAAAATATTATTTCCAGTAGTGCATGGTCAAGTTTTATTATTATTATTATTATTATTATTATTATTATTATTATTATTATTATTATTGTCGTTGTTATTAAACAGGAGCAGTTTTAAATTTGAGAAAAAAGTATACCTTAGTTTAACCAGACCACTGAACTGATTAACAGCTCTTCTAGGGTTGGCCCGAAGGATTAGATTTATTTTACGTAGCTAAGAACCAATTGGTTACTTAGCAACGAGACCTACAGCTTATTGTGGAATCCGAACCACATTATAACGAGAAATGAATTAAGCAAATGTCCAAAGAATATAAATGATTTCATAGATTAATATATAAATTAACTTTAAATATAGAAGTAAAGATGAACAGATTAACAATAGATACTTACATACTTGCACGAATTGTTCGCAGACATTCATAGCTTTCTGTGTGAACATCCGCATAGCGAATATAGCTAGCATGGCTCCGTAGCATAGTGTAGTGCGCTTAGCATCGCATCCGGTGTGGAACGGCCTGTAGTCTTCGAAACTTTAATGACAGTTTTGTTTTTCATGATAATATTCTGTTATTGCTGCATCTAGGGACAGACACTACAACTTCTAAAAATATGGAATATTCAGTCCTACTCGAAGAAAGAGATTTTAAAAGTGAAGTACTTTTACTGTAATTAGGATTTATCATTGTGTATTAGATTTTTTAAAAATTTATGTGTCATTTAGTTCAACAAACAACGAGGAAAGGGAAAAACTTTGTAAGCACATGTTATTATCTTAAGAGTAATAAGGGTTACATACGTTTATCCTTCGATAATCAACCTCTCCTTAATTTGCAAATACAAGTGGAAGTCAGATTGTCCTATATCACTATCCACTGGGGAATGATTTGCATTTATTTCTATTTACTCCGGTCTCATTTATAACGCAGATTTGATGGAATACAAAGCTCGAAAAGGAAAAGAGAACAGTCTTCTGAGAAACAGAACTTGATCTGTTCAGGAAAACCAGCTAGAGCGAAAAATCCTACGTTTGGTAGCCAATATGTACTTAAGAGAATTTTTCCCTTTTCAGCAAGTTACCTTCTTTTTTTATGGGCTTACTACGCTTTTTGTTTGAATGTAATTATCTAGACTGCTTGTTCATCTGTTAGCTGCTATGGGGTTTGCTTGTTGGAGATGTTCGTGTATGATAAATGGATATTAATAAAAAATGAAACAAGACGGATGGCTATTTTGGATGACACCAGAGTGAAACAATGAAACATTAACAATATAATGCATTACAAATGAGTTCTGAAGAGATACTGCAAAGTGTAACAAAAAAATAGAGCCGAATTCTTTTCTCCATGATCTATAGATAATGGAGAAAGGTTTGGTAAATCTTGACATAAAACCGTGTGTAAAAAGGCTCGGCAGCAAAAGCATGGTCAATTACGAAATACTTAAAAATCGTCTGTCAGCTGTAATTACCACGTAGTAAAGGTACACAGAATGTTTTATAAGAATTACGTGACTATACCATTTATTGGTGTTATCTACTTCATCTTTCTTAACCTTTTGTTTCTCTCTGTTCTATTACTATCTCATTCCAGGTCACTGTAATAAATGTAATGTAAAGACATTTCTCAAAACCTAATTCTTCTGAATAGATCGACAACGTAAATGGTATGATTCTAACATTATGGAGTGACCTACTAATGAAAATGAGTTGTAATGTATGAAGAAATGTTTACCAAAAAAAAACTTTCACATAGTTCTTGAATTCAACAGACCGTTAACGAGATATCATCATTTAATGATGTCTCGTGTGGTCGAAATGGAATTTCAGGCAATATCAAGTACAGTTATCTTGCTAGTTTCGTCATAGGGATTCCGTTGTTTCGAAAAATGTACGATATTAATCCTTGACAAGAAGTGATGATGTTTACAAAAAAGGATGATTTTGGCATTTTGAATGGTGCATTAGTAGATGACAAGGGTTTGTAGATACGCTCATATTGGTTTATCTATTTGCAATCTGGTACAGTTTCAGACTTTCCTGAAATAATCAAGATAACAGTTTCCAGTAAAGGTTCAGTGTCTGTAAATGCATTTGTGAGAGAGACACTAATTCCTGCTGACTTTTTGCATTTTAATTAGGTCACCTACTCAACAGCTTCCCTGAAACATCTTTCTCGCTCTTTGTGTCTCGTTGTTGTGTCATCCCTGAATTTATATTTTATAGTTGAGAATACTGGTTGTATTTCAGCTCGCTGATTTGTAACTGCAGCAGATGTATAGGTATAAATAAACAAATGAAACCATATACTGTTGCTAACTTCATTGTTAATTTTCATTTATTGCTCTCAGTTTGTTAGTCCAAAAACCAGGTTATGACAATAGACTCCCAGTTCTTAGAGACACTGCATTAGGATACTATGCACACTTCTGTGATTAGTATGAAAATTGAAGAGGGGAGTGTGGTATCAAGGTAATTTTGACTTGTCCGTTAAGACTCAAGGAAACGTGAATAGATTTTAAAATTTTTGTTTCCAAAGAAGTTGTACAGGACAGTAGTTATTTGAAGCGTCAGTCATTTATTGCAAATAATGCTTTTGTGGTATATGATGCTGCTATAATAGTGATCGTTTAGTCTATTTATTTTAAACAACGGGTTTGAATACTACAAATGATGAAGGGGAAACAGTAGCAGATCTGCTGGGGTCGAAGTAAATGAAGAAAAATAGACTACTAATTCTGTGGCACTAAGTTCTAAAGCATTATCTATATTCTAATTGCTTTTACGTTTTATATTCTGTTATATTTCTAATTAGTTGGCTAATGTTCTCTCTTTTTATTACAGTAGTAAGCATTTTTTGCCTCTTCAGGTAAAATATCAAGAGATTTTATTTAATGGACGGTCATATGTGATATAATATTCGCCGGCAGCGAGGTCATTTTAGAATTAAACTAATAAAAGACATCAGTCCAGATAATTCGCTCTCTAAAAAACATTGAAAAGGCATACAGAAATGACCAAATTTCGTCCTTGACACAATAATTAAAGTTCTGTTGAAGGTCTAATTAATTTGTGTTGATGTCTTATTCCACTTGTGTCTAGCTCCTTTTACTTTTTAAAACGTGGGAAATATATACCATACAATAGCGGCATAAAAACAAGTAAAAACTGCGCCGAAGCGTCTTCGGCGCAATCGAGTTTTCTGTACAGCGTATAATGCTGTATGAGCCGCGACCTAAGAAACTTTCTGCCACGATCATGGATAACTTTAACCTTAAATAAAATAAAATCTACTGTGGCTAGAGTGCTGCAATTTCGTATGTTTGATGATTTGGGGGTGGATGATCAACGTACCAATTTGCAGCCCTCTAGCCTCAGTAGCTTTTAAGATCTGAGGTCGGACAGAAAATGTGGACGGACAGACAAAGCCATCTCAGTAGTTTTCTTTTACAGAAAACTAAAAACTGTTTCATCTCATTAAGAAATGCCTACTTTCAGCTCTTGAATTGGCTAGATGACTATAAGTATATTATTTTGTTGCCTAGCGAAAGGCATAACACGTCAATGACATTTTCATTATGGTTAATTTCTATATATGCAACTGCTCTAATTACCTGAGTTATTCAGCTCAAGTTCTGCTACTGTAAATAGACAGACAAATCGAGAGACTTTAATGGACCCTTTTTCTTGACGATGACTAAAACCCTTTTTAAAATATTCAGGCTATATGGTTTTGGAGCCAGTTTAATAAGCAGAGGATATACGTCTCTGTTGGCAAATGTAGGTTTCTGTCAGTTCAAAAGAAGCTTATTCATACCGTGATCTTAATCCTTTATATAAAATTGGGAAAAAAAGGTTCATCAAAACCCAAAAATAAGAAATTAATAAAACTAAAGAAATGAAAAATAATAAAATCATATAAATATATGGAAAAGCAAGAAAAGGTCTGAACGTGATCTTTGTGTTGGTCAACAGTACGTCCTCAAACAACCAGTAACTATAAGCGTACTGAGAATCATCAGCACCATACACTATGGAGTAATGTTAGTGTGAATAAAGTATGTAACATAATTATTACGAGCTAAGAAAAAGATACGAAAGGTGGTCATTGTTAACCCAGATGAGAAATAAGAACTCATCCAGTCTTGACAATTGCCCTAATAAAAGGAATAAACTTAGGACATAAAAACACCAAAGGATAGCTTTTACAGCGTTATATTTCGGAGACATCTGTCCCCCTCAGCGGACAGGTAATCCTCCTCGACGGATAGGATTACCTGTCCGTTGAGGAAGACAGTTGTCTTCGAAATATAACGCTGTAAAATCTACCCTTTTGGTGTTTTTATGTGGTAGGTTTTATTATTATAATTATTATTATTATTATTATTATTATTGTTATATATACATTGTATATATATATATATATATATATATATATATATATATATATATATATATATATATATATATATATATATATATGTATATATATATATATATACACACACATATATATATATATATATATATATATATATATATATATATATATATATATATATATATATATATATATATATATATATATATATATATATATATATATATATATATATGTATATACTGTATATATATATATATATATATATATATATATATATATATATATATATATATATATATGTATATATATATATATATATATATATATATATATATATATATATATATATATATATATATATATATATATATATATATATATATATATATATATGATGTTTGTGTGTGTGTGTGTTTGTATATATGAAACGATAGCATACCCAGTATCGTTGGTGTTGCTGTACAGCTGAAAACTAAACACAAAGAGAGAGAGAGAGAGTTTGCTTTTACGTAGGTTGATTTTTAATGAACCTCTCAGATACTGTGACTAGGATGAAAAATGATAATCCCCACTGCCGAGATAATTGGATAGCAGGGCAATTAACACTAAAGGAAAACAGGAACGATCTAGTTTCACGAGACCTCATTTTATCCCAGAGTGGAACAAAATAATTAGGTCGAATCTTCAATAAGAGAAATTCACACCGATTACTTAATGTGGTGGAACTTTAGTTTTCCGTTTCTTTAAAATGTTTATTTCTTTCGGCCTAAGATTGATAAAGCCACTACGATGGCAGTTTCATTTCCCATCTGCACTGAAAGACGTGTAAAGTTTACTTTTAAAATAACAACATTTAGAAGCAAATGAATTTTTCAACAGCCTCAGGACGTTTCTCAAATACTTTAACTGTATGCAAAAAAAAAAAAACCTCCCATCTCAATTTTACGGATGGAAGGTCTACGATATGGATGATTTCTGAATTTTTAATATTAACATTTGTTGAACATCTTTCACAATCAAAGAACATCAATTAAACCAGGAACGCAGAGTAGAAGATTTACTGAACGGACGTCTAAAAAGAAGCTTTTAGCACGTATGAACACACACCATTAGTAAAGGAATAATTAAGGGACCAGACGAGAATGAAGCCCTTATTTGTTGTTGCCTAAAAGACAAGATAAAGCTACATGTAGCTTCTACAGATATCGAAAAAGACGAGAATCGACAACACACGCAACTCTACGGAATCATAACGTCAAGTTTCACTATCTGGCTCGCCACTCCCCGCAAATCCCAAAGCGAGCTGCAAAGTGCTCAAGAGGGAATAGAAACCAAAAACAACGTGAGCTACTGGAGGAAGAAGAGCATTAATTGACAGATTGCCACTTCAGGCTGACTCCCAAAGCAAGCTGCAAGGTGTTCAAGAGGTAACAGGGATAAAAAAGAACGTGAGCTACTGAATGAAGAAGAAGAAGAAAAAGATCCGCCGAAGCTCTGAAATCTTTTCTCTGAAGATTTCCGCCTTCAAGATAATCCTTTGGCACCTTCAGAAGCCCTCTGGAGAGCCTCGGGGATAATCAAATTCTAGGCTTAAGTAAAAGCGTTAGTTTAGACACGAGATCATGAATAACATTTTTAATATGATCGATCTAAAAGCGAAATATTTTCCTGTTGGACTTACTATTCCGCGTACAACTGTTGCTGAGGGGACAGCAGCGCTGGCGACCGGTATGGGAGGACTTGCCACCATTGTTGCCGGTACCGTTGCCGCTGCTGTTACCGCTGCTTTTATTGGCCTCGCAGATATACCGAAAACTGCGAGAGTTACGAAGACTACAACAAAGACGACTCATATCACGCACGGTGACGAAGACGACGTCCCAGGTGGAACTCGGGCGCTGGATGGTCTGGTGGGGGCCATTCAAGACGAAATGAAGTACCAGCGAGGCCGAATCGAGGAATACGAACGACGGACGATGAGGCATGTTGAAGAGAACATTCGCCTGAAAGAGAGGCTCAGGCAACTCGAGAAAGAGAACCACTGCCTCTTACGCCAGAGGAAAGTGGCTCATGAGACGGAGGAGGACGACGACAGACGGATTTCAATTCTCGAGGAAGAAGTCCTCCGCAAGCAAAAGGATTTGTCAAACGCCCAAAGGAGGATATCGTCTCTTGAGGAGGAGCTGAACAGAGAGAAAAAGGCGAAAGAAAAGTACCACACGATGTTTTTACATTTCCAGCGTACAGAGGACGCTGTGGACCACTTGCAAGCCGTCGTCGAGCGGCTAACCCTGGACGCTCTTCGCAGGGACCTCCAAATACGGGCCTTGAAAAAGGAACTCGACGACAAGAAAGCCCCGATTTCTGCTACCCGTGGAAGAAAGAAGAAAAGGGAGGATTGCTACAAAAATGAGAAAAACGAAGACGAGGACAGACCCAGAAGAATGAAGAAAAGAGAGGATACAAAAAAGAAAAATGATATGTACAGACCCAATGGAGAGGAGAAAGAATGCAAGGACAGACGCAAAGTAAGGATAAAAGATGCCAAGGATAGCCTTTGCTTGTTGAGGGGCAGAATTCGACAGTTGAAAGCAAGAAGTCTAGGCTGGGAGCTGGAGAAGACAGAACTGACGCTTCCACAGAAGCAATTGCCCGGACCAAGGAAGAGGATCACTGAAAACACAAAAGAGGGTAGGAGGACGCCAAAAGAAGAGGCGGAAGAGAACAGGCTGGCTCATACTGCATATCAAAAGTCCCATGAGACAACGACGACTTCAGATTCATTGAATATGGGAAATTTTTCTGTAAGTGAGAAGATTATCAGTCTTGAGAAAAAGTTAGAACCTCATATTCAAAAGGCAAAGGATGTAAATACAAAATTACAGGGTTTTAAAAACCTCCCCAGAAACACCAAAAGGTTTCTGGACCAAATGAAGGAGGTTGCACGGAGGATTATGAAGCGGAGAGACAAGGCGTCAGAAGAGCAACCTTTCCGGGGATCTTTAAGAGTAACTCTGTTGGATTGTGAAAAGAGATTCCAAGAACTGGAGGTTACTGGAAGGGAGCAGGAACTCATCCAACAGTTAGGGCAAATGGGGATTCCCGTGGTCGCCTTGGAAAGGTCTCTTTTTAAAAAGGCCGACAGAGTTGGTCGTGGTGCTTTTGGACAGTGCTTTCGATTTCATTTCGCTGATATGGCGAAGCCTGTCGTGATTAAGGTATACCGACGATCCGTAAATACCCAGTTCTACAGTGACTTACTGGTGGAGGTAGCTAATTTACAAGCAGTGAAGGATGTTGAAGGCGTACCGACAATATATGCAGTGTGCCTCATAGAAACCTATGGTTTAGTCATGGCCGATGGTGGTAAAATCACCTTTTACGATTGGGTGCCAAAAATGGCCCATGAGCCAATGAAAATATTATCAGTGCTCAAGAAAATCTGCGAGATCGTCGTACAAATTCACAAAGCACAAGTAGCACATCGGGACCTGCATAGGAAAAATATTGTCATCGATGAAGAGACAAATCAACCAAAAATTGTTGACTTTGGTCTTGCGAAACGATTAGACAGTAAGGTACCTACTGCGTTAGTGACTAAATACCTACAATCTGATGTCAGGATGCTCGGGAATCTCATGAGAAACATCACAATGATCCTTAAGCGCAATGAGGATATCAAAAGCCCTTTGCTCCATTTAGCTGACAAGTGCCGTGATTTTGAGCCTTCGACTCAATACATTGTTGACTATATAACAAAACTTATGGAAAATCTTGGTAGGAAAGCGCGGTATCAGAATGGCAAGACTAAAGTGAATAAGAACAGTCAACATTAAAGTAGAACAGAGTGCAGAAGACAGAGACGAGATGAGATGTTCATTGGTCAAATTCCTTGTGCCCAGAACGAAGGATGGAAGGCAGC
>NC_089753.1:60642761-60725261 GCF_040412425.1 Macrobrachium rosenbergii
GGTGCAGAGGATGGAGATGAGATGAGATGCTCCTGGTCGAACTCTCGCCAAGGTCAAAGGATGGAAGGCAGCTGTGGGGCTGCTGGAAGTCCTTAGTCCTAGTGCAGAGGATGGAGACGAGATAAGTTGTCATTGGCTAGAACCCTCAAGTGCCCAGGGACAAAGGACTGGAAGGTGGATGTGACAGCTGGAAGTACTTGTCCAGTGCATAGGAAGGGGACGAGATGAGCTTAGTTATTTGTTAAAACCTTGAGTTATGGGCAAAGAATGAAGTAGCTGGTGGCTACAGTTCTTAGTCCTTATTACAGAGGATTGGAGACGAGATGAGCGCTCATTGCTGAACTCCTTGTACAGGACACAGGACAAGGCAGATGGTGGGATTGCTGTAAAGCTCTCTGTCCTAGGTGCAGAGGATGAAACGATGAGAGGCCACTGGTCGAACTCTCATGCACAGAACAAAGGATGGAATGGTGGGGCTGCTGGGGTCCTTTTCTGGTGCAGAGGAAGGAGCAGCTCATTGTCAAATTCCTTCCATCCAGGACGAAGTGACATAAGGCAGCTTTCGTAGGCTGCTGGAGGTCCTTTGTCTTAAAAGAGGAAAGGAGTAGCCATTGTCAAATTCTTTCTGTCCAGACAAAGGACACAAGGCAGCTGGTGGGGCTGCTGGAGGTCCTTTTCTGGTGCAGAGGAAGGAGCAGCTCATTGGTGCAGACGGTAGAGGGCTGCTGGAGGTCCTTTTTCTGGTGCAGAGTCATTGGTGAAATTCCTTCTGTCCAGGACGAAGGACACAAGGCAGCTGGTGGGGCTGATGGAGATCCTTTGTCTTGGTGCAGAGGAAGGAGCAGCTCATTGGTCAAATTCCTTCTGTCCAGGACGAAGGACATAAGGCAGCTGGTGGGGCTGCTGGAGGTCCTTTTTCTTGGTGCAGAGGAAGGAGCAGCTCATTGGTCAAATTCCTTCTGTCCAGGACGAAGGACACAAGGCAGCTGGTGGGGCTGCTGGAGGTCCTTTGTCTTGGTGCAGAGGAAGGAGCAGCTCATTGGTCAAATTCCTTCTGCCCAGGACGAAGGACACAAGGCAGCTGGTGTTGTTGGAGGTCCTTTGTCTTGGTGCAGAGGAAGGAGCAGCCTTATTGGTCAATTCCCTCTGCCCAGGACGAAGGACACAAGGCGCTGTGGGCTGCTGGAGGTCCTTTTGTCTTGCTGGAGGAAGGAGCAGCTCATTGGTCAAATTCCATCTGCCCAGGACGAAGGACACAAGGCTGCTGGTGGGGGCTGCTGGAGGTCCTTTGTCTTGGTGCAGAGGAAGGAGCAGCTCATTGGTCAAATTCCATCTGCCCAGACGAAGGGACATGGAGGCAGCTGGTGGGGCTGCTGGAGGTCCCTTTTGTCTTGGTGCAGAGGAAGGAGCAGCTCATTGGTCAAATTCCTTTGCCCAGGACGAAGGACATAAGGCAGCTGGTGGGGCTGCTGGAGGTCCTTTGTCTTGGTGGGAGAGTGAAGGAGCAGCTCATTGGTCAAATTCCTTCTGTCCAGGACGAAGGACACAAGGCAGCTGGTGGGGCTGCTGGAGGTCCTTTGTCTTGGTGCAGAGGAAGGAGCAGCTCATTGGTCAAATTCCTTCTGTCCAGGACGAAGGACATAAGGCAGCTGGTGGGGCTGCTGGAGGTCCTTTGTCTTGGTGCAGAGGAAGGAGCAGCTCGTGGTCAAATTCCATCTGCCCAGGACAAAGGACACAAGGGCAGCTGGTGGGGCTGCTGGAGGTCCTTTGTCTTGGTGCAGAGTGAAGGAGCAGCTCATTGGTCAAATTCCCTTCTGTCCAGGACGAAGGACACAAGGCAGCTGGTGGGCTGCTGGAGGTCCTTTGTCTTGGTGTGCAGAGGAAGGAGAGCCTATTGGTCAAATTCCTTCTGTCCAGCATAAGGCAGCTGGTGGGGCTGAAATTCCATGTCTTGGTGCAGGACGAGCTCAGGACACAAGGCAGCTGGTGGGGCTGCTGGAGGTCCTTTGTCTTGGTGCAGAGGAAGGAGCAGCTCATTGGTCAAATTCCATCTGCTCCAGGATGAAGGACATAAGGCAGCTGGTGGGCCTGTTGGAGGTCCTTTGTCTGGTGCAGAGGAAGGAGCAGCTCATTGGTCAAATTCCTTCTGCCCAGGACGAAGGGACACAAGGCAGTTGGCTGGGGCTGATGGAGGTCCTTTGTCTTGGTGCAGAGGAAGGAGCAGCTCATTGGTCAAATTCCATCTGCCCAGGACGAAGGACACAAGGCAGCTGGTGGGGCTGGAGGTCCTTTGTCTTGGTGGAGAGGAAGGAGCAGCTCATTGGTCAAATTCCATCTGCCCAGGACGAAGGACATAAGCGCAGCTGGCAGGGCTGCTGGGTCCTTTTGTCTTGGTGCAGAGGAAGGAGCAGCTCATTGGTCAAATTCCATCTGCCCAGGACGAAGGACACAAGGCAGTTGGTGGGGCTGCTGGAGGTCCTTTGTCTTGGTGCAGAGGAAGGAGCAGCTCATTGGTCGAACTCCATCTGCCCAGGACGAAGGACACAAGGCAGCTGGCGGGCTGCTGGAGGTCCTTTTGTCTTGGTGCAGAGGAAGGAGCAGCTCATTGGTCGAATGCCCAGGACGAAGGGACACAAGGCAGCTGGTGGGCTGCTGGAGGTCCTTTGTCTTGGTGCAGAGGAAGGAGCAGCTCATTGGTCAAATTCCATCTGCCCAGGACGAAGGATTGAAGGCAGCTGGGCTGCTGGAGGTCCTTTTGTCTTGGTGCAGAGGAAGGAGAGCAGCTCATTGGTCAAATTCCATCTGCCCAGGACGAAGGACACAAAACAGTTGGCAGGGGCTCATCCTTTGTCTTGGTGCAGAGAAGGAGCAGCTCATTGGTCAGATGGTGCCCAGGACGAAGGACACAAGGCAGCTGGTGGGGCTGCTGGAGGTCCTTTGTCTTGGTGCAGAGAAGGAGCAGCTCTTTGGTCGAATTCTTGAGCCCAGGGACGAAGGACACAAGGCAGCTGGTGGGGATGCTGGGGGTCCTTTGTCTTGGTGCAGAGGAAGGAGCAGCTCATTGGTCGAATTTCCTCTGCCCAGGACGAAGGACACAAGGCAGCTGGCAGGGCTGCTGGAGGTCCTTTGTCTTGGTGCAGAGGATGAAGAGAGAGCTCATTGGTCGAATTCCATTCTGCCCAGGACGAAGGGACACAAGGCAGCTGGCGGGGCTGCTGGAGGTCTTTGTCTTGGTGCAGAGGAAGGAGCAGCTCATTTGTCGAATTCCCCTGCCCAGGACAGGACACAAGGCAGCTGGTGGGGCTGCTGGAGGTCCTTTGTCTTGGTGCAGAGGAAGGAGACGAGATAAGCTGCTCATTGGTCGAATTTCTTCTGCCCAGGACGAAGGACACAAGGCAGCTGGCGGGGCTGGAGGTCCTTTTGTCTTGGTGCAGAGGAAGGAGCAGCTCATTGGTCGAATTCCAAAACTCCAGACGAAGGACACAAGGCAGCTGGTGGGGCTGCTGGAGGTCCTTTGTCTTGGTGCAGAGGGAGCAGCTTCATGAATTTCCAGACAGCTCATTGGTGCTGAACTCCTTTGTCTTGGTGAGAGGACAAAGGGCCGAAGGACACAAGGCAGCTGGTGGGGCTGCTGGAGGTCCTTTGTCTTGGTGCAGAGGAAGGAGCAGCTCATTGGTCGAATTCCATCTGCCCAGGACGAAGGACATAAGGCAGCTGGTGGGGCTGCTGGAAGTCCTTTGTCTTGCAGAGGAAGGAGCAGCTCATTGGTCAAATTCCTTCTGCCCAGGACGAAGGACACAAGGCAGCTGGTGGGCTGCTGGAGGTCCTTTGTCTTGGTGCAGAGGAAGGAGCAGCTCATTGGTCGAATTCCTTCTGCCCAGGACGAAGGACAAGGCAGCTGGTGGGGCTGCTGGAGGTCCTTTGTCTTGGTGCAGAGGAAGGAGAGCTCATTGGTCAAATTCCATCTGCCCAGGACGAAGGGACATAAGGCAGCTGGTGGGGCTGCTGAGGTCCTTTGTCTTGGTGCAGAGGAAGGAGCAGCTCATTGGTCGAATTCCATCTGCCCAGGACGAAGGACACAAGGCAGCTGGTGGGGCTGCTGGAGGTCCTTTGTCTTGGTGCAGAGGAAGGAGCAGCTCATTGGTCAAATTCCATCTGCCCAGGACGAAGGGGACACAAGGCAGCTGGTGGGGCTGCTGGGAGGTCCTTTGTCTTGGTGCAGAGGAAGGAGCAGCTCATTGGTCGAATTCCTTCTGCCCAGGACGAAGGACACAAGGCAGCTGGTGGGGCTGCTGGAGGTCCTTTGTCTTGGTGCAGAGGAAGGAGCAGCTCATTGGTCAAATTCCTTCTGCCCAGGACGAAGGACACAAGGCAGCTGGTGGGGCTGCTGGAGGTCCTTTGTCTTGGTGCAGAGGAAGGAGCAGCTCATTGGTCGAATTCCTTCTGCCCAGGACGAAGGACACAAGGCAGCTGGTGGGGCCTGTCTTGGAGAGGTCCTTTGTCTTGGTGCCCAGGACGGCAAGGAAGAGGCATTTAGGTCTCATTGGTCAATTCCTTCTGCCCAGGACAAAGGGACACAAGGCAGCTGGTGGGGCTGCTGGAGGTCCTTTGTCTTGGTGCAGAGGAAGGAGCAGCTCATTGGTCGAATTCCTTCTGCCCAGGACGAAGGACACAAGGCAGCTGGTGGGGCTGCTGGAGGTCCTTTGTCTTGGTGCAGAGGAAGGAGCAGCTCATTGGTCGAATTCCTTCTGCCCAGGACGAAGGACACAAGGCAGCTGGTGGGGCTGCTGGAGGTCCTTTGTCTTGGTGCAGAGGAAGGGTCGAGCAGCTCATTGGTCCTTTGTCTTGGTGGGCAATTCTCTTGGTCTGCCCAGGACGAAGGACACAAGGCAGCTGGTGGGGCTGCTGGGAGTCCTTTGTCTTGGTGCAGAGGAAGGAGCAGCTCATTGGTCAAATTCCATCTGCCCAGGACGAAGGACACAAGGCAGCTGGTGGGGCTGCTGTAGGTCCTTTGTCTTGGTGCAGAGGAAGGAGCAGCTCATTGGTCGAATTCCATCTGCCCAGGACGAAGGACACAAGGCAGCTGGTGGGGCTGCTGGAGGTCCTTTGTCTTGGTGGAGAGGAAGGAGCAGCTCATTGGTCGAATTCCTTCTGCCCAGGACGAAGGACACAAGGCAGCTGGTGGGGCTGCTGGAGGTCTTTTGTCTTGGTGCAGAGGAAGCAGAGGAATTCCATCTGCCCAGGAGAAGGACACAAGGCAGCTGGTGGGGCTGCTGGATCCTTTGTCTTGGTGCAGAGGAAGAGCAGCTCATTGGTCCATCTGCCCAGGACGAAGGACACAAGGCAGCTGGTGGGGCTGCTGGAGGTCCTTTGTCTTGGTGCAGAGGAAGGAGGAATTCCTTCTGCCCAGGAGAAGGACACAAGGGCATTGGTGGCTGCTGGAGGTCCTTTGTCTTGGTGCAGGACGAGGACGAAGGACACAAGGCAGCTGGTGGGGCTGCTGGAGGTCCTTTGTCTTGGTGCAGAGGAAGGAGCAGCTCATTGGTCAAATTCCATCTGCCCAGGACGAAGGACACAAGGCAGCTGGAAGGGCTGCTGGAAGTCCTTTGTCTTGGTGCAGAGGAAGGAGCAGCTCAGAGGAGCAGCTCATTGGTGAAATTCCATCTTCTGCCCAGGACGAAGGACACAAGGCAGCTGGTGGGGCTGCTGGAGGTCCTTTGTCTTAGTGCAGAGGATGGAGACAGATGGGCTGCTCATTGGTCAACTCCTCAGACAGGTCAAGGATGGAGAGGAGCGCTGGTGGGGCTGTAGAGTCATGGTCTAGTGCAGAGGGATGGAGACAAAGATGAGCTGCTCATTAATTGAACTCCTAAGACCCAGGTCAAGGATGGAAGGGCAGCTGGTGGGGCTGCTGGGAGTCCATAGTCTAGTGCAGAGGATGGAGACGAGATGAGCTGCTCGTGGTCAGACTCCTCCAGGCCAGGTCAAAAGGATGGAAGGCAGCTGGTGGGGTGCTGGAGGTCCTTTGTCCTGGTGCCAGAGGAAGGAGACGGATGAGCTGCTCATTGGTGACTTCCTTCTGCAGGACAGGATGGAAGAGGAAGTGGTGGGGCTGCTGGAAGTCCCTTTGTCCTGGTGCAGAGGATGGAGGCAGGATTGGCTGCTCCATTCAGCCTTCTGCCCAGGACCAAGGGACAAAGGATGGAAGGGAGCGGCTGGGTGGGACTGCTGGAGGGTCCTTTGTCCTCTCACTGGTGCAGAGGATGGAGGCGAAGATGAGCTGCTCGTGGTCAAGTTCAGCTCCTCGCCCCAGGACAAAGGATGGAAGGAGCTGGTGGGACTGCTGGAAGTCCCTTTGTCTTGTGCAGAGGATGGGGCGGATGACAGCTCATTGGTCAAGTTCCTCAGGCCAAAGGTCAAAGGATGGAAGAGGAAGCTGGTGGAAGGACTGCTGGAGGTCCTTTGTCCTGGTGCAGAGGATGGAGACCGAGATGAGCAACTCATTGGTCAAATTCCTTCTGCCCAGGACCAAGGATGGAGGAGCAGCTGGTGGGGCTGCTGGAGGTCCCTTGTCTTGGTGCAGAGGAAGGAGAAGATGATCTGCTCATTGGTCAAGTTCCTTCTGCCCAGGATGAGAAAGGATGGAAGGCAGCTGTGGGACTGCTGGAGGTCCTTTGTCCCTGGTGTAAGGGATGGAGGAGATGAGCAACTCATTGGTCCAGTTCCTTCTGCCCAGGACCAAAGGATGGGCAGCTGGTGGGGCTGCTGGAGAGTCCTTTGTCTTGGTCAGAGATGGAAGGAGATGAGGAAGAGCACTCATTGGTCAGATTCCTTCCAAGGACCAAGGATGGGAAGGCAGCTGGTGGGGCTGCTGGAAGTCCTCTGTCTTGCTGTGCAGAGTGATGAGGAAGAGCAGCTCATTGTTCAAGTCCCTTCTGGCCAGGACAAGGACATAAGGCAGCTGGTGGGGGCTGCTGGAGGTCCTTTGTCCTGGTGGAAGGATGGAACAAGATGAGCTGCTCATTGGTCAAAATTCCTTCTGCCCAGGACCAAAGGACACAAAGGCAGCTGGTGGGCTGCTGGAGGTCATTGTCCTGGTGCAGAGGATGGAGATGAAACTCATTGGTCAAAATTCCTTCTGCCCAAAGACCAAGGACATAAGGCAGCTGGTGGGGCTGCTGGGGGTCCTTTGTCTTGGTGCAGAAGAAGGGAGACAGAGATAAGGCAGCTCATTGGTCAGACTTCCTTCTGGGAGCAAAAGACATAAGGCAGCTGGTGGGCTGCTGGAGATCCTTTTCTGGTGCAGAGGATGGAGACAAAGAGGGCAACTCATTGTCAAAGTTCCTTCTGCCCAGACAAAGGATGGAAGGCAGCTGGTGGGGCTGCTGGAGGTCCTTTGTCTTGGTGCAGAGGAAGGGAGACACGAGATGAGCAGCTCATTAGTGAAATTCCTTCTGCCCAGGACCAAAAACACAAAGGCAGCTGGTGGGGCTGCTGGAGGTCCTTTGTCCTGGTGCAGAAGATGAGACAGGAAGCAGCTCATTGGTGAAATTCCTCCTGCCAGGACGAAGGATGGATAAGGCAGCTGGTGGGGCTGCTGGAAGTCCGTTTTCCTGGTGCAGAGGAAGGAGACAAAGATGAGCAGCTCATTGGTCAAATTCCTTCTGGCCAAGGTCAAAGGATAAGGCAGCTGGTGGAGCTGCTGGAAGTCCCTTTGTCCTGGTGCAGAGGATGGAGGCAGAGAAGGCAACTCATTGAGTCCCTCGGTCCAAAGATCTGCAAAGGATGAAGGCAGCTGGTGGGCTGCTGAAGTCCCTTAGTCCTGCTGGAGGCAGGTGCTTTGTCCTGGTGCAGGATGGAAGGCGGCTGGTGGGAGCTGCTGGAAGTCTAGTCCTAGTGCAGATGCAGGGAAGAGCACCTCATTTGTCAACTCCTTCTGCCCAGAACAAGGATGGAAGGCAGCTGGTGGGGCTGCTGGAGGGTCCTTTTGTCTTGGTGCAGAGGATGGAGACAAGAAAAGGCACCTCATTGGTCAAGTTCCTTCTGCCCAGGAAAAGGATGGAAGGCAGCTGGTGCAGGGTTGCTGGAGGTCCCTTTGTCTTAGTGCAGAGGAAGGAGACAAGATGGGCTGCTCATTTGTCAAGTTCTTCTGCCCAGGGACAAAGGACACAAAGGCAGCTGGTGGGGCTGCTGGAGGTCCCTTTGTCTTGGTGCAGAGGATGGAGATGAGGAGCAGCTCATTGGTCAAATTCATCTGCCCAAGGACAAAGGACACCAAGGCAGCTGCTGGGGTGCTGGAAGTCCTTTGTCTAGGTGCAGAGGATGGAAGGAGATGAGCAGCTCACGGTCAAGTTCCTTCTACCCAGGACAGAGGACATAAGGCTGGTGGGGCTGCTGGGAGGTCCTTTGTCTTGGTGCAGCAGGATGGAGATGAGATGAGCAGCTCATTGGTCAAGTTTCTTCTGGCCAGGACCAAGGACATAAGGCAGCTGGTGGGGCTGCTGGAGTCCTTTTTCCTAGTGCAGGGATGAAGAGCAGAACTGCTCATTGTTCAACTCCTTCTGCCCAGGACAAGGATGGAAGGCAGCTGGTGAGGCTGCTGGAGGGTCCCTTTTCCTAGTGCAGAGAAGGATGGAGATGAGAGAGCTGCTCATTGGTCGAACTCCTCCAGGCCGGACTCAAGGATGGAAGGCAGCTGGTGGTGCTGCTGGAAGTCCTTGTCCTGGTGCAGAGGATGGAGATGAGATGAGCAGCTCATTGGTCAAGACTCCTTCTGGCCAGAACAAACACTAAGGCAGCTGGTGGGGCTGCTGAAGGTCACTTTCGGTGCAGTGCAGAGGATGCGGATGAGATAACTCATGTTGGTCAAGTTCCTTCTGCCCAGAGCAAAGGTCAAGGGATGGAAGGAAGCTGGTGGGGCTGCTGGAATCCGTTTTCCTGGTGCAGAGAGGTGACCAAGAGGGCAGCTCATTGGGTCAGGGGAAGTTCCTCTGCCCAGAACAAAGGATGGAAGGTAGCTGGTGGGTGCTGGAGGTATTTGTTCTGGTGCAGAGGATGGAGGCAGAAGAGCAGCTCATTGGTCAAACTCCTTCTGCCCAGGACAAAGGATGGAAGGCAGCTGGTGGGGCTGCTGGAAGTTCTTAGTCTAGTGCAGAGGATGGGATGAGATGAGCTGCTCATTGATCCGAACTCCTCGGGCCAAAGGTCAAGAATGGAAGGAAGCTGGTGGGGCTGCTGGAGTCCTTTGTCCTGGTGCAGAGGAAGGAGACAGCAGCTCATTGGTCAAATTCCTTCTGCCCAGGACAAAGGACATAAGGCAGCTGGTGGGGCTGCTGGAGGTCCCTGTCCCTAGTGCAGTCAGGATGGAGCGAGATGGAGCTCATTTGTCTTCATCTGGTCAGGACAGGACATAAGGCAGCTGGTGGGCTGCTGCTCTTGGAGGTCCTTTGTCTGTTCTGTCAGGACAGGATGGAGAAGGAGCAACTCATTGGTCAGAATTCCTTCAAGTGCCCAGGACAAAGGGACACAAGGCAGCTGGTGGGGCTGCTGGAGGATGGAGCGAGAAGAGCTGCTCATTGAGTCAAATTCCTTCTGCGGACAAGGACATAAGGCAGCTGGTGGGGTGCTGGACGTCCTTTGTCCTAGTGCAGAGGATGGACAAGATGAGCTGCTCATTGGTCAAGTTCCTTCTGCCCAGAATGAAGGACATAAGGCAGCTGGTGGGGCTGCTGGAGGTCCTTTAGTCTTAGTGCAGAGGAAGGAGACAGCTCATTGAGGTCAAGTTTTCCTTCTGCCCAGAACAAGGACATACGTGAGGCAGCTGGTGGGGTTGCTGGAGTCCTTTGTCTTGGTGCAGGGGAAGGAGGAGCACTTCTGTCCAGGACAAAGAGGACAGCTCATTGGTCGAACTCCTTCTTGGTGCAGGAGAAAGCACTGTCAGGCAGACAGTTGGTGGGGCTGCTGGAGGTCCTTTGTCCTGGTGCAGAGGGAAGGAGATGAGATGAGCTGCTCATTGGTCAAGTTCCTTCTGCCCAGGACAAAGGGACATGGAAGGCAGCTGGTGGGGCTGCTGGAGGTCCTTTTCCTGGTGCAGAGGATGGAGCAACTCATTTGTCAAATTCCCTTCTGTCAGGACCAAGGACATAAGGCAGCTGGTGCAGGTCTTTTCTGGTGCAGGAGGAACTTTGTCAAATTCCGGCCAATTGAGGAGTCAAATTCCTTCTGGGACAAAGGACAAGACAGCTGGTGGAGCTGCTGGAGGTTCTTTGTCTTGGTGCAGAGGATGGAGATGAAGGAGCAGCTCATTGGTCAAACTCCTTCTGCCCAGGACAAAGGACATAAGGCAGCTAGTGGGGCTGATGGTGATCCGTTTTCCCTGGTGAGGAGGAGGAAGGAGCAACTCATTGGTCAAACTCCTCTGCCCAGGACCAGGACACCAAGGCAGCTGGTGGAAGCTGCTGGAGGTCTTTGTCTTGTTGGAGAGGATGGAACAGCTCATTGGTCAAATTCCTTCTGGCCAGGACAAAGGATGGAAAAGGCAGCTGGTGGGGCTACTGGGGTGTGCTTGGTGCAGAGTCCTTTGTGCTGGTTCAGAGGATGAGACATAAGAGCTGAGATCATTTGTCTTAGTAGTCCAGGCTTCTGCCCAGAACCAGGTCAAAGGATGGAGAAAGCTGCAGTCCTTGCTGGAGGAAGTCCTTTCAATCCGGCATCTGCCCAGGACAGAGGATGGGGAGACGAAAAGATGCGTCATTGGTCAGAACTCCTTGGGCAAATTCCAAAGGACCTTGGAAGGCAGCTGGTGGGGCTGCTGGAAGTCCTTTGTTCACAGTGCAGGGAAGAATGAGAAAAACCTGCTCATTGGTGAGACTTCCTTCTGCCCAGAACCAAGGACACAAGGCAGCTGAATGGTCGCTGCTGGAAGTCCTTTGTCTTGGTGCAGAGGATGGAGGAGACAGAAAAAACTCATTGGTCAGATTCCCTTCTGCCAGGACGAAGAACACAAAACATGCTGGTGCCTGAGGTCCTGTCTTGGTGCAGAGGAAGGAACAAGCAACTCATTAGTCCCAAGTTACATCTGCCCAGGACCAGGAGGACATAAGGCAGCTGGTGGGGCTGCTGGAGGATCCTTTGTCTTGGTGCAGAGGAAGGAGCAGCTCATTGAGTCAAGTTCCATCTGCCCAGGACCATGGACGGCAGGGCAGCTGGTGGGGCACTGGAGGTCCTTTCTTGGTGCAGAGGAAGGGAGACAAGATCATTCCATCTGCCCAGGACCTTGAAGGACACAAGGCAGCTGGTGTGGCTCAGGTCCTTTGTCTTGGTGGAGAAGAAGGCATAAGGCAGCTTCACCACTTGGGACAGAGGATTTCAGCAGCAACTGCGAGAATGGAGGTCCTTTGTCTTGGTGCAGAGGAGAACAAGCTCATTGGTCAATTCCCTTCACCGGACAAGTTCTGCAGGGCTGCAGGACCTTCCAATGGCAGAGAGGGAAGGGCAGCTCATTGGTGGTTTCTTCTGCTGGAGTCCTGGCAGACTTACTTTGTCTTGGGTGCAGAAGGAAGAGGAGAATTGGTCAGATTCCTTCTGCCCAGGACAAGGACACAACTCGGGGGCTGCTGGGGTCGCTGTCTTGAGTGCAGAAGGAAAGAACTTCTGTCAATTCCTTTGAACGAAGGACACAAGGCAGCTGGAGTGGGGCTGCTGGAGGTCCCTTTGTCTTGGTGAAGAGGAAGGAGAGCAGCTCATTGGTCAATTTCTTCTGCCCAGGCCAGAAGGACACAAGGCAGCTGGTGGGGCTGCTGGAGGTACTTTGTTCTGGTGCAAAATGAAGGGGAAGCAACTCATTAGTCAAGTTCCGCTTCTGCCCAGAACGAAGGACATGGGCAGCTGGTGGGGTGCTGGAGGTCCTTTGTCTTGGTGCAGAGAGACAGGAGCAGCTCATTAGTCAGAGTTCAGCTGCAGGGACAGCGAAGGACGTAAAGGGTAGCTGGTGGGGCTGCTGGAGGTCCTTTGTCTTGGTGCAGAGGAAGAGAAGCAGCTCATTGTTCAAGTTCCTTCTGCCCAGGACAGAAGGACTGGTAGGGTGGGCTTTGGAGGTCCTTTGTCTTGGTGCAACTGCTGGAAGTCCTTTTTCATGGTGCAGAGGGATGGAGATGAAAAAGAAAGGCACTCATTGGTCAAGTTCCTTCTGCCCAGGACCAAGGATGGAAGGCAGCTGGGCTGTGGGGTCTGCTGGGCAGTCCTCATTTCTTCCTTCTGCAGGAGATGGAGGCAGAGATGGGCTGTCTTGGTGCAGAGGAAGAGCAGCTCATTGGTCAAGTTTCTTCTGCAGGATGGACATAAGGCAGCTAGTGCAGCTGCTGGAGGTCCTTTCCTGGTGCAGAGGATGGAGGCAGATCATTGGTCATTCCTTCTTTTGGGACGAAGGACACAAGGCAACTGGTGGGGCTGGGAATCCTTGTCTTGATGCAGAGGAAGGAGCAGCTCATTGGTCAAGCTAACTACCAGGACTTCTGCAGAACTGAGAAGGACCAACCAGGGATGAAGTAAGGCTGCTGGTAGGATCCTTTCGGTGCAGAGATGGAAAGCTGCTCATTGGTCAAGTTCCTTCTGCCCAGGACAAGGACACAAAGGCAAGGCAACTTATGGGAACTGCTGGAGTCCTTTAGTTCTGGTGCAGAGGATGGAGGTAGATGAGGCACCTCATTGGTCAAATTCCTTCTGCCCAGGAAGAAGGACAAAGGATGGGGATGCTGGAGGTCTTGGGTGCTGGAGTCCCATTGTCCTGGTGCAGAGGATGGAGACAGCTGCTCATTGGTCAAGTTCCTCTGGCCATGGGAAAGGATGGCGTGAGCAGCTGGTGGGAACTGCTGGAGGTCCTTTTGTCTTGGAGTGCAGAGGATGGAGGCGGACAGGCTGCTCATTGGTGTTCAAGTTCCTCTTCTGCCCAGGACAACTCATTAGATGGGCAGAAGGCAGCTGGTGGGAAGCTGCTGGAGGTCCTGGTGCAGGATGGAGACAGGAGGGTCAAGACCAAGGTCAAAGGATGGAGGCAGTTGGTGGGGCTGCTGGAGGTCGCTTTGTCTTGGTGCAGGGAGCAGGATCCAATTCTTCTGCCCAGGACCAGAAAGGACTCAGGCTGCTCAGGTGCAGAGGAAGAACTCCAGGACCAAGGGCATGGAGGCAGCTGGTGGGGCTGGGTCCCAACTGCTGGAAGTTCTTAGTCCTGGTGCAGAATGGACAGATGAGATGAGCTGCTCATTGTCAAACTCCTCTGCCCATGGACCAGGACAAAGACATAAGGCAGATGGTGGGGCTTTGTTCTAGTGCAGAGGTGGAGTCCTTAGTCTTGAACCCTTGCAGAGGATGGAGACGCAGATGAGCTGCTCAGTTGGTCTTGAAGTCCTCATTGGTCAAAGAACAAGGACAAAGGATGGAAGGCAGCTGGTGGGGCTGCTGGAAGTCCTTAGTCCTGGTGCAGAGGAAGGAGACGAGATGAGCTGCTCATTGGTTGAACTTCCTTCTGCCAACAAAGACAAAGGATGGAAGGCAGCTGGTGGATTGGTGGAACTCCTTTTCCAGTGGCAGAGGATTCCTTCTGCCAGGAAGAAGGACGAGATGAGCTGCTATTGGTCGAACTGCTGAGCTCGGGCAAGATTGGAAGGCAGCTGGTGGGGCTGCTGGAAGATCTTAGTCCTGGTGCAGAGGATGGAGACGAGATGAGCTGCTCATTGGTCAAGTTCCTCCCCGGTCAAAGGATGGAAGGCAGATGGTGGACTGCTGGAAGTCCTTTGTCCTGGTGCAGAGGATGGAGATGAGATGAGATGCTCATTGGTCGAACTCCTTCTGGCCAAGGACAAAGGATGGAAGGCAGCTGGTGGGGCTGCTGGAAGTCCTTAGTCCTAGTGCAGAGGATGGAGACGAGATGAGCTGCTCATTGGTCGAACTCCTCATCTCCAGGTCAAAGGATGGAAGGCAGATGGTGGGACTGCTGGAAGTCCTTTGTCCTAGTGCAGAGGATGGAGATGAGATGAGATGCTCATTGGTCTAACTCTTTGGGCCAAGGTCAAAGGATGGAAGGCAGCTGGTGTGGCTGCTGGATGTCCTTAGTCATTTTGCAGAGGATGGAGAGGAGATGAGCTGCTCATTGGTCGAACTCCTCATCCCAAGGACAAAGGATGGAAGGCAGATGGTGGGACTGCTGGAAGTCCTTTGTCCTAGTGCAAAGGGTGGAGACGAGATGAGCTAGTTACTAGTCGAACTCCTTGAGCTAAGGGCAAAGATTGGAAGGCAGCTGGTGGGGCTGCTGAAAGATCTTAGTCCTAGTGCAGAGGATGGAGACGAGATGAGCTGCTCATTGGTCGAACTCCTCGCCAAAGGACAGGATGGAAGGCTGAAGGTGATGGGACTGCTGGAAGTCCTTTTGTCCTAGTGCAGGGGGCTGGAGACGAGATGGCTAGTTAATAGTCGAACTCCTTCTAGCCAGGACAGGGCAAGATTGGAAGGCAGCTGGTGGGGCTGCTGAAAGATCTTAGTCCTAGTGCAGAGGATGGAGACGAGATGAGCTGCTCATTGGTCGAACTCCTCATGCCCAGGACAAAGGATGGAAGGCAGATGGTGGGACTGCTGGAAGTCCTTTTTCCTAGTGCAGAGGATGGAGACGAGATGAGCTAGTTATTGGTCGAACTCCTTGTGCTAAGGGCAAAGATTGGAAGGCAGCTGGTGGGGCTGCTGGAAGATCTTAGTCTTAGTGCAGAGGATGGAGACGAGATGAGCTGCTCATTGGTCGAACTCCTCATCCCCAGGTCAAAGGATGGAAGGCAGATGGTGGGACTGCTGGAAGTCCTTTGTCCTAGTGCATAGGGTGGAGACGAGATGAGCTAGTTATTGGTCGAACTCCTTGAGCTAAGGGCAAAGAATGGAAGACAGCTGGTGGGGCTGCTGGAAGTTCTTTGTCCTAGTGCAGAGGATGGAGACGAGATGAGCTGCTCATTTGTCGAACTCCTCATGCCCAGGACAAAGGATGGAAGGCAGATGGTGGGACTGCTGGAAGTCCTTTGTCCTAGTGCAGAGGATGGAGACGAGATGAGCTGCTCATTGGTCGAACTTCTTATGCTAAGGGCAAAGGATGGAAGGCAGCTGGTGGGGCTGCTGGAAGTTCTTAGTCCAAGTGCAGAGGATGGAGACGTGATGAGCTGCTCATTGGTTGAACTCCTTGTGCCCAGGACAAAGTATGGAAGGCAGATGGTGGGACTGGGCTCCTGTTGTCTTAGTGCAGATGATGGAGACGAGATGATGCTCATTGGTCGAACTCCTTTGCATCCAGGCTCTCATTGACAAAGGATGGAAGGACGGATGGTGGGGGCTGCTGGAAGTCCTTTTGTCCTAGTGCATAGGGTGGAGACGAGATGAGCTGGACACATTTGTCAAACTCCTTGAGCTTAAGTGGTGCAAAGAATGGAAGGCAGCTGGTGGGGTTGCTGGAAGTTCTTAGTCTTAGTGCAGAGGATGGAGACGAGATGAGCTGCTCATTGGTGAACTCCTCATGCCTAGGACAAAGGCTGGAGGGCAGATGGTGGGACTACTGGAAGTCCTTTGTCCTAGTGCAGAGGATGGAGTCGAGATGAGCTGCTCATTGGTCGAACTTTCATGCCAGAATTAAATTCCATGGGAAGGCAGCTGGTGGGCTGCTGGAAGGTCTTAGTCCTAGTGCAGAGGATGGGGACGAGATGAGCTGCTCATTGATTGAACTCCCTTTGCCCAGGACAAAGTATGGAAGGCAGATGGTGGGGCTGCTGGAGGTCCTTTGTCCTCTAGTGCAGAGGATGGAGAGATTGCTCATTGGTTGAGAGGACAAAGGATGGAAGGTGATGGTGGAGCTGGAAAGTACTTTTGTCCTAGTGCATAGGAAGGGGACATGAGGCTGCTTTATTTGTTAAAAATCCTTGAGAGTTAGGGCAAAGAATGGAAGGCAGCTGGTGGGGCTGCTGGAAGTTCTTGTCCTAGTGCAGAGGATTGAGACGAGATGAGCTGCTCATTGGTTGAACCTTTGTTTCCAGGACACAAGGATGGAAGGCAGCTGGTGGGATTGCTGGAAGTCCATCTGTCCTAGGAGAGGATGGAAACGAGATGAGTGGTCAACTCCTCATGCACAGAACAAAGGATGGAAGGCAGCTGGTGGGGTTGCTGGAAGTCATTTGTCCTAGTGCATAGGATGGAGACGAGATGAGCTAGTTATTAGTCGAACTCCTTGAGCTAAGGGCAAAGAATGGAAGGCAGCTGGTGGGGCTGCTGGAAGTTCTTAGTCCTAGTGCAGAGGATGGAGACGAGATGAGCTGCTCATTGGTCGAACTCCTCGTGGCGAGGACAAAGGATGGAAGGCAAATGGTGGGACTGCTGGAAGTTCTTAGTCCTAGTGCAGAGGATGGAGACGAGATGAGTTGCTCATTGGTTGAACTCCTCGTGGCCAGGACAAAGGATGGAAGGCAGATGGTCGGGCTGCTTGAAGTTCTTAGTCCTTGTACAGAGGATGGAGACGAGATGAGCTGCTCATTGGTCGAACTCCTTATGGCCAGGACAAAGGATTGAAGGCAAATGGTGGGACTGCTGGAAGTTCATAGTCCTAGTGCAGAGGATGGAGACGAGATGAGCTGCTCATTGGTTGAACTCCTCGTGGCCAGGACAAAGGATGGAAGGCAGATGGTGGGGCTGCTGGAAGTTCTTAGTCCTAGTGCAGAGGATGGAGACGAGATGAGAGGCACATTGGTCGAACTCCTTATGCCAAGGACAAAGGATGGAAGGCAGATGGTGGGACTGCTGGAAGTCCTTTGTTCTAGTGCATAGGGTTGAGAAGAGATGAGCTAGTTATTGGTCGAACTCCTTGAGCTAAGGGAAAAGATTGGAAGGCAGCTGGTGGGGCTGCTGGAAGTTCTTAGTCCTAGTGCAGAGGATGGAAACGAGATGAGGTGCTCATTGGTTGAACTCCTCATGTCCAGGACAAAGGATGGAAGGCAGATGGTGGGACTGCTGGAAGTTCTTAGTCCTAGTGCAGAGGATGGAGACGAGATGAGCTGCTCATTGGTTGAACTCCTCGTGGGCAGAACAAAGTAGGGAAGGCAGATGGTGGGACTGCTGGAAGTTCTTAGTCCTAGTGCTGAGGATGGAGACGAGATGAGCTGCTAATTGGTTGAACTCCTCGTGCCCAGGACAAAGGATGGAAGGCAGATGGTGGGACTGCTGGAAGTTCTTTGTCCTAGTGCAGAGGATGGAGACGAGATGAGAGGCACATTGGTCGAACTCCTCATGCCCAGAACAAAGGATGGAAGGCAGCTGGTGGGGCTGCTGGAAGTCCTTAGTCCTAGTGCAGAGGATGGAGACGAGATGAGCTGCTCATTGGTCGAACTCCTTGTACTGAGAGCAAAGAATGGAAGGCAGCTGGTGGGGCTGCTGGAAGTTCTTAGTCCTAGTGCAGGCGACGGAGAAAAAATGAGATGCTCATTGGTCAAACTCCTCGTGCCAAGGACAAAGGATGGAAGGCAGCTGGTGGGACTGCTGGAATTTCTTTGTCCTAGTGCAGAGGATGGAGATGAGATGAGCTGCTCATTGGTCGAAGTCCTCGTGCCCATGACAAAGGATGGGAGGCAGATGGTGGGACTGCTGGGAAGTTCTTAGTCCTAGTGCAGAGGATGGAGATGAGATGAGATGCTCATTGGTCGAACTCCATGTGCTAAGGGCAAAGAATAGAAGGCAGCTGGTGGGGCTGTTGGAAGTTCTTAGTCCTAGTGCAGAGGATGGAAATTAGATGAGCTGCTCATTGGTTGAACTCCTCGTGCCCAGGACAAAGGATGGAAGGCAGATGGTGGGGCTGCTGGAAGTTCTTTGTCCTAGTGCAGAGGATGGAGACGAGCTGAGCTGCTTATCAGTAGAACTCCTTATGGTAAGGGCAAAGAATGAAAGGCAGCTGGTGGGGATGCTGGAAGTCTTTAGTCCTAGTGCAGAGGATGGAGACACGATGAGCTGCTCATTGGTCGAACTCCTCATGTCCAGGACAAAGGATGGAAGGCAGATGGTGGGACTGTACGAAGTCCTGTGTCCCAGTGCAAAGATTGAGATGATGAGATGCTCATTGGTGAATTCCTTGTATCCAGAACGAATGATGGAAGGGTAGCTGGTGTGGCTGCTGCGTCCTTTGTCCTAGTGCATGAGGATGGAGATGAGATGAGATGTTCATTGGTCGAACTCCTCGGAAGGACATAGGATGGAAGGCAGCTTGTTGGTGGGTCTGCTGGAAGTCATTTGTCTTAGTGCATAGGATGGAGATAAGATGAGACGTTCATTGGTTGAACTCCTCATGCCCAGGACAAATGATGGAAGGCGGCTGGTGAGACTGGTTGAAGTCCTTAGTCATAGTGCAGAGGATAGAGACGAGATGAAATGCTCATTGTTCATATTCCTCGTGTCCAGAATTAAGGATGGAAGGCAGCTGGTGGTGCTGCTGGAAGTCCTTTGTCCTAGTGCAGAGGATGGAGATGAGATGAGATGCTCATTGGTAAATTCCTGTGCCTAGGACAAAGGATGGAAGGCAGCTTGTGGAGGAAGACTGGAAGTCCTTTCCGGAGTGCAAAGGATGGAGACGAGATGAGCTGCTCATAGGTAGTTCCTTATGCTTAGGGCAAAGAATGGAAGGCATTTGGTGGGGCTGCTGAAGGTCCTTCGTCCTAGTGCAGAGGATGGAGATGAGATGAGCCGCTTATTGGTCAAATTCCTTGTTTCCAGAATTAAGGATGGAAGACAGCTGGTGGTTCTGCTGGAAGTCCTTTGTCCTAGTGCATAATACAGAGATAAAATGGGCTTCTCATTGGTCAAATTACTGCACCCAGGACAAAGGATGGAAGACAGCTGGTGGGGCTGCTGGAAGTCATTTGTCCTTGTGCAGAGGATGGAGATGAGATGAGCTGCTCATTGGTCAAACTCCTCATGCCCAGGACAAATGATGGAAGGCAACTGGTGGGGCTGCTGAAAGTTATTTGTCCTAGTGTAGAGGATGGAGATGCGATGAGCTGCTCATTGGTCGAACTCCTCATGCCCAGGACAAAGGATGGAATGCAGATGGTGGAACTGTACAAAGTCCTATGTCCCAGTGCAAAAGATTGGAGATGAGATGAGATGCTCATTGGATGAATTCCTTGTATCCAGAACGAAGGATGGAAGGCAGCTGGTGTAGCTGCTGCAAGTCCTTTGTCCTAGTGCATAGGATGGAGATGAGATGAGATGTTCATTGGTCGAACTCCTCGTGCCCAGGACATAGGATGGAAGGCAACTGGTGGATCTGCTGGAAGTCATTTGTCTTAGTGCATAGGATGGAGATAAGATGAGACGTTCATTGGTTGAACTCCTCATGCCCAGGACAAATGATGGAAGGCGGCTGGTGAGACTGGCTGGAAGTCCTTTGTCATAGTGCAGAGGATAGGAGAGACGAGATGAAATGCTCATTGGTCATATTCCTCGTGTCCAGAATTAAGGATGGAAGGCAGCTGGTGGTGCTGCTGGAAGTCCTTTGTCCTAGTGCAGAGGATGGAGATGAGATGAGATGCTCATTGGTCGTTCCTTGTGCCTAGGACAAAGGATGGAAGGCAGCTGGTGGGGCTGCTGGAAGTCCTTTGTCCTAGTGCAAAAGATGGAGACGAGATGAGCTGCTCATAGGTAGTTCCTTATGCTTAGGGCAAAGAATGGAAGGCAGCTGGTGGGGCTGTTGAAAGTCATTTGTCCTAGTGCAGAGGATGGAGATGAGATGAGCCGCTTATTGGTCAAATTCCTTGTTTCCAGAATTAAGGATGGAAGGCAGCTGGTGGTTCTGCTGGAAGTCCTTTGTCCTAGTGCATAATGCAGAGACAAAATGGGCTTCTCATTGGTCAAATTACTGCACCCAGGACAAAGGATGGAAGACAGTTGGTGGGGCTGCTGGAAGTCATTTGTCCTTGTGCAGAGGATGGAGACGAGATGAGCTGCTCATTGGTCAAACTCCTCGTGCCCAGGACAAAGGATGGAAGGCAACTGGTGGGGATGCTGAAAGTTATTTGTCCTAGTGCAGAGGATGGAGATGCGATGAGCTGCTTATTGGTCGAACTCCTCATGCCCAGGACAAAGGATGGAAGGCAGATGGTGGGACTGTGCAAAGTCCTGTGTCCCAGTGCAAAAGATTGGAGATGAGATGAGATGCTCATTGGATGAATTCCTTGTATCCAGAATGAAGGATGGAAGGCAGCTGGTGAGGCTGCTGCAAGTCCTTTGTCCTAGTGCATAGGATAGAGATGAGATGAGATGTTCATTGGTCGAACTCCTCGGGAAACCAGGACAAAGGATGGAAGGCAGCTGGTGGGATCTGCTGGAAGTCATTTGTCTTAGTGCATAGGATGGAGATAAGATGAGACGTTCATTGGTTGAACTCCTCATGCCCAGGACAAATGATGGAAGGCGGCTGGTGAGACTGGTTGAAGTCCTTAGTCATAGTGCAGAGGATAGAGACGAGATGAAATGCTCAATGGTCATATTTCTCATGCCCAGAATTAAGGATGGAAGGCAGCTGGTGGTGCTGCTGGAAGTCCTTTGTCCTAGTGCAGAGGGTGGAGATGAGATTAGATGCTCATTGGTCGTTCCTTGTGCCTAGGACAAAGGATGGAAGGCAGCTGGTGGGGCTGCTGGAAGTCCTTTGTCCTAGTGCAAAAGATGGAGACGAGATGAGCTGCTCATTGGTCGAACTCCTCACGCTTAGGGCAAAGGATGGAAGGCAGCTGGTGGGGCTGCTGAAAGTCCTTTGTCCTAGTGCAGAGGATGGAGATGAGATGAGCCGCTTATTGGTCAAATTCCTGTTTCAGAATTAAGGATGGAAGGCAGCTGGTGGTTCTGCTGGAAGTCCTTTGTCCTAGTGCAGAATATGGAGACAAAATGGGCTGCTCATTGGTCAAACTTCTGCACCTAGGACAAAGGACGGAAGACAGTTGGTGGGGCTGCTGGAAGTCATTTGTCCTTGTGCAGAGGATGGAGACGAGATGAGCTGCTCATTCCTCTTGCCCAGGACAAAGGATGGAAGGCAACTGGTGCGGCTGCTGAAAGTTATTTGTCCTAGTGCAGAGGATGGAGATGCGATGAGCTGCTCATTGCTCGAATTTCTTGTGCACAGAATGAAGGATGGAAGGCAGCTCGTGGGACTACTGGAAGTTCTGTCCTAGTGCAGAGGATGGAGCCAAGATGAACTGCTCATTGGTTGAATTCATTGTGGCCAGAATGAAAAATATAAGGCAGTTGGTGGGGCTGCTGGAAGCCTTTTCTTCTAATGCAAAGGATGGGGGTAACATGAGCTACTTACTGATTGAGGTGAATTTCTTGTGCCCAGAACGTAGGATGGAAGGTAGTTGATGGTGCTGCTGAAAGTTCTTTGTCCTATTGCAGAGGATGGAGACGAGATGAGCTGCTCATTTGTTGAACTGCTTTTCCCCAGGAGAAAGGAAGGAAGGCAGCTGGTGGGGCTGCTGGAAGTCCTTTGTCCTATTGCAGAGGACAGAGACAAGATGAGCTGCTCATTGGTCGAATTTGTTGTGCCCAGAGCAAAGCATGGCAGGAAGCTGTTGGGGCTGCTGGAGGGTCTTTGTCCTAGTGCAGAGGATGGAGACAAGATGAGCTGCTTATTGGTTGAATCATTGTGCCCAGAACGAAAAATGGAAGGCAGCTGGTGGGGCTGCTGGAAGTCTTTTCTTCTAATGCAAAGGATGGAGATGAGATGAGCTGCTCATTGAACAAGGTGAATTCCTTGTGCCTAGAACGAAGGATAGAAGGCAGCTGGTAGGACGGCTTAAAGTTCTTTGTCTTAGTGCAGGGGATGGACACAAGAGGAGCTACTCATTGGTTGTATTCTTTGTGCCCAGAACAAATAGAAGGCAGCTGGTGGTGCTGCTGGAAGTCCTTTACCCTGGTGCAGAAAACAGACATGAGATGAACTGCACATTGGTCGAGTTCCTTGTGCCCAGAACAGAGGATGGAAGGCAGCTGGTGGGGCTGCTGGAAGTCCTTTGTCTTATTGCAGAGGATGTAGACAAGATGAGCTGATCATTGGTCGAATTCATCATGCCCAGAACTAAGGACGGAAGGCAGCTAGTGGGGGCACTGGAAGTCGTTTTTTCTATTGCAGAGGATGGAGACGAGATGAGCTGCTAATTGATTGAATTTCTTATACCCAGGATTAAGGATGGAAGGCAGCTGGTGGGGCTGCTGGAAGTCCTTTGTCCTAGTGCAGAGGATGGAGACTCAATGAGTTGCTCATTGGTCGAACTCCTTGTGCCAGGACAAAGGATGGAAGGCAGCTGGTGAGAATGGTGGAAGTCCTTAGTCCTAGTGCAGAGGATGGAGATGAGATGAGCTGCTCATTGGTTTAATTTCTTTTGCCCAGAATGAAGGATGGAAAGCAGCTGGTGGGGCTGCTGGCAGTCCTTTATCCTAGTGCAGAGATGGAGACAAGATGAGCTGCTCTTTGGGCAGATTCTTTGTGCCCATAATGAAGGATGGAAGACAGCTGGTGGGGCTACTGGAAGTACTTTGTCCTGCTGCATGGGATGGAGATGAGATGAGCTGCCCATTGGTTTAATTTCTTTTGCCCAGAATGAAGGATGGAAAGCAGCTGGTGGGGCTGCTGGCAGTCCTTTATCCTAGTGCAGAGATGGAGACAAGATGAGCTGCTCTTTGGGCAGATTCCTTTGTGGCCATAATCAAAGGATGGAAGGCAGCTGGTGGGGCTACTGGAAGTACTTTGTCCTGCTGCATGAGGATGGAGATGAGATGAGCTGCTCATTGGTTTAATTTCTTTTGCCCAGAATGAAGGATGGAAAGCAGCTGGTGGCTGCTGGAGGTCCTTTATCCTACTGCAGAGATGGAGACAAGATGAGCTGCTCATTGGGCAGATTCTTTGTCTGCCCATAATGAAGGATGGATGGAAGACAGCTGGTGGGGCTACTGGAAGTACTTTGTCCTGCTGCATGGGATGGAGATGAGATGAGATGCACATTGATCGGCTTCCTTGTGTCCAGAATTTAGGATGGTACAGTTGGTGGGGTTGCTGAAAGTCCATTGTCCTAGTGCAGAGGATGAAAACGAGGTGAGCTGCTCTTTTGTCGAATTCCTTGTGCTCAGAACGAAGGATGAAAGGCAGCTGGTGGGGTGATGGAAGTTCTTTGATCTGAACAGAGGATCGAAACAAGATGAGCTGCTTTTTTGTCAAATTCCTTGTACTCAGAACAAGTGAAAGAAGGAAGCTGGTGGGGCCGCTGGAAGTCCTTTGTCCTAGTGCAGAGGATGGAGACTCGATGAATTGCTCATTGTTCAAACTCCTTGGGCTCAGGGAAAAAAATGGAAGGCAGCTGGTGGGGCTGCTGGAAGTCCTTTGTTCTACTACAGAGGATGGAGACGAGATGAGATGCTCATTGGTCGAATTCCTTGTGCAAAGGATACAAGATTGAAGGCAGCTGTTTCAGCTGCTGGAAGTCTTTGTCCTAATGCAAAGGATGGAGATGAGATGAGCTGCTCATTGGTCGAACTCCTTATGCCCTGGGCAAAGGATGGAAGGCAGCTGGTGGGGCTGCTGGAAGTTCTTTGATCTAGTACAGAGGATGGAGTCGAGATGAGTTGCTCATTGGTCGAATTCCTTTTACCCAGAACAGAGGATAAAAGGAAGCTGTTGAGGCTGCTGGAAGTCCTTTGTCCTATGCAGTACATTCACATCAGCCATGCATTTGATGCCTCAGGCCAAGTCCAAGGATGGATTGGGCAGTGGTCAGCCAATCACAGCACTGGAAAAATGGCCAGCCTGCAGTCTCTCCAAAGCTCCGGACAATGAACATCTCATTGCTCCGACACCTGAAGAACATGTCTTTCAAAATGTTATAACTTTCATTACACCTCAGTTTTACCCAAAGAATAGTAGTGTTTGCCCAATTTCATCACTAAACATGTCAAGCCAATGGTTGAAGGATTATAATGATATATGAATTATTTAGTCAATAAACTTAATGGTAAGATATTTGAAAGTGAAATAAACAAGAAATTTTTAAAGATGGAATGTATTCTTTAATTTCTTACATGGCATCGCAGTGCATTCATCATTTATCGTCTTGTGTCTCATAATATTTCGTAGCTTGATGATGTCATGGATGGCAATGCTACCTAAAAAGTATGGGTAGGGCTATGGGGAAAATAACAAGTGGAAGTCCTTAAGAATATTAAAATGTGAGGATGGATGCACGGAGACTGCTAGCATATATCCCAGGCAACCAGCCAGCCTTTACATTCTCCTTAGGCCTACTTAGAGAGGAATCTCTTGCTTTTCGCTTGTTGTTATTTAGGAATGACGCTTGTATGTCAGATCTTGCATTCAAGTTCAATAAACGAGCAGGATTATATAATGACTCGTCCTGTGCATCAGCAGTCAGCTACACTTTAATATTGAGCCTCCTCCTCCTACAAAAAAAGTTACATACACATACCATACTTTTCTATGTATCTATGCATGTATGTAGTCTATAATTACTCATTTTAACTGTTTTTCGTATCGTGGTCCCTGATAGGGTGCTACCATAGGCCTACTGTCAAGTCCAGCTGGTCATACCCGTGTAGAGAGGTTACCTCTTTATTCGGACGGCCATAGGCGAGTCATTACATAATCCTAGGCTCGTTTATTGAACTTGAATGCAAGATCTGACATACAAGCGTCATTCAAGTATGACCCTAAATAACAACAAGCGAAAGCAAGAGATTCCTTTAGAAGTAGGCCTAAGGAATGTGTAAAGAGCTGACTGGTTGCCCGGATATAGGCTATAGTCTGCGTGCAGAGGATGGAGGCATTTTAATATTCTTAATTGCTTGCTTGTTATTTTCATATTGATTGATAGCTACCCATACTTTTAGGTAGCATTGCCATCCATGATATTTAAGCTATGAAATTTTATGAGACACAAGACGATAAATGATGAATGCACTGCGATGCCATGTAAGTCCTAATGAAAGAATACATTTTATCTTTAAAAATTCTTGTTTATTTCACTATCAAAATCTTACCATTAAGTTTATTGAAATAAATAATTCATATATCATTATAATCCTTCAACCATTGGGAGCTGCTGGACATGTTTAGTGATGAAATTGGGAAACACTACTATTCTTTGGGTAAAACTGAGGTGTAATGAAAGTTATAACTTTGAAAGACATGTTCCTCAGGTCTCGCTGCTGAGATCTTTATTCTCTAGTTTTGAGGATGACTGCATGACTGCTCATTTTCCAGCGCTCCTGGCTGACCACTAGCCAATCAGGATGTTGTGTAAGGCAGCTGGGCACCAAATGCATGGCTGATGTGAATGTACTATAGTGAAGAGGAAGGAGGCGTGATAAGCTAGTCATTGGTCGAATTCCTTGTGCCCAGAACAAAGGATGGAAGGCAGCAGGTGGGGCTGTTGGAAGTCCTTTGTCCTACTGATCAGGATGGAGATGAGATGAGCTCCTCATTGGACGGATTCCTTGTGCCCAGAATGAAGAATGGAATGCACCTGGTGGGATTCTGGAAGTCGTTTTTCATAGTGCAGAGGATGGAGAAGAGGTGAGCTGCTCATTGGTCGAATTCCCTTTGCCCAGAACGAAGGATGGAAGGTAGCTGGTGGGGTGTTGCTGGAAGTCCTTTGTCCTAGTGCAGAGGATGGAGTCAAGATGAGCTGCTCATTGGTCGAATTCCTTTTGCCATGGATAAAGCATGGAAGGCAGCTGGTAAGGCTGCTGGAAGTTCTTTCTCCTAGTGCAAAGGAAGGAGATGAGATGCAATGCTAGTTGGTCAAATTAGTTGTTCCTAGGACAAAGGATGGAAGGCAGCTGTTGGGGCTGCTGGAAGTCATTTGTCCCAATCAGAGGATGGAGACGAGCCGAGCTGCTCATTGCTCAAGTTCCTTGTGTCCAGAGCGAAGGATGGAAGGCAACTGGTAGGATTGCTGGAAGTCCTTTGTCCTATTGTAGAGGATTGAGACGAGATGAGCTTCTCACTGGTCTGATTCCTTTTACCCAGAACGAAGAATGGAAGGCAGCTGGTGGGGCTGCTGGAAGTTCTTTGTCTTAGTGCAGAGAATGGAATCAGATGAGCTGCTTGTTGGTGGAATTTCTTGTGCTCAGAAAGAAGAATGGAAAACGGATGGTGGGCCTGCTGGAAGTCCTTTGTCCTATTGCACAAGGTGGTTATGAGATGTGATGCTCATTGGCCAGATTCCTTGTGTCCAGAATTTAGGGTGGTACAGCTGGTGGGGTTGCTGGAAGTCCACTGTCCTAGTGCAGAGGAAGGAGACGAAACAAGAGCTGCTCATTTGTCAATTCCTTTGTACTCAGAACGAAGGATGGAAGGCAGCTGGTGGGGCTGCTGGAAGTTCTTTGTCCTTGTGCAGAGGATCAAGATGAGATGAGTGCATTTCACATATACGACAAAAAAATTCCCCTTAGAGCTATTGACACACACAAAACAGATTTCTATATGCAATCTGTTAAAACGGATGATTGCATTTCACATGTACGACAAACATTCCCATTAAAAATCAACTTTACTGGTGAAGTCTAAGAAGAAGATGAATCCCTGACGGTCGGTGAAGCAAGAAAAGGACAGTTTTAGTCAAGAAACACAGGTACGACGAGCCTACAGCGAACTACAGAGTTGGTCGCAGAAAGGAAAAGTAAAAAAAAAAAAAAGTTCAAGTGAAACAGTTCCAGAGCAGCAGTGGTAACAAGCAACAGTTAAACAGATCGGCAACAGAAATAAGTAAGTCGGGATTGGAAAGTTATTTTATTCTCTCTCTCTCTCTCTCTCTCTCTGAGTGTATGAAAAAATTTTTTCTCTCTCTAAGGGGGTGTAAAACTTTTAAAATTCTCTCTCAAAAATTTTTAATGTTTGATAGATAGGAATCTTTAATAACAACATTCTTTTGATGAAATGTTTTTTGAATACTGTTGTGTATTTGTGTATAAATTTTTTATGATTTTTAGCATACTGGTAATATGCAGGATTCATCTGACATATTGCTGAACGCTATTAGAAATAGACATTACAATTTAAGACCAACAACAGTTAGACAAAGTCAAGTTCCAGTGCCAAGTTCACAAATATCATAAACTCAAGAAAATACTAACACTAATAACACAAATAGCAATAATAATAATAATACTAAGACATTTCAATTTAGCACAATGGCGCAAGCAATGATCATTACGTAAGCCACATGATTTTGTGGAAGAGTTGAAAATTCAAATCCTGACAAAAACAGGCTAGAATCATATTCTGTTACCCAGTGGCTAGCTGATGCAGACAGTCGCATATCTACAGGGAGAATAACAAATGAAAGAACTAAAATTAATGAAGCCTTGCTTCTCGTTAGTTCAGAAAGTGGTGATGCACATAGAACTTTGAATTCAGTTAGATTCAGCAAAATAACCACATACACTGAAATTAAGCGCGTTTGTTTATCAATCTGGGAACCAGTAAGTCAAAGTGATGCATTATATAATATTAATAAATTCCTTACACAGCATTGTGATGGAGAATCCACAGCAAATTTTCACACAGATATTGAAGTATTCACACACAAAGTGATAGAAGACTTAAGGAACACAAACATCACCATAGGAAATAAGAATGACTTTGGCGATGAAGAAAATGATTTAGTTAGTTTAAGATATGTTTGGAATTACTTGTCATTTGGAACTATGTATAATGCACTCGGAGAAAAAGAAAAGAAAGCTTTCAAGAAAGTTAAAATTAATCCTAAAAGTGATGGCCTTAGAGCTTTAATATCAATGAGGCAAGAAATCCAGAGGAAAGACATAGATTTTTCCAAGGAATTTATAGGGGTAACAGAAACAAAATGAAAGGAAAGGCAGAAATACCCATGATTCATATAAAAGGAATAACAGGTATAATGATAATTCCAGACAAGTAGGGAATAGACAAACTTCCTTTCAAAGGAAATATGCACAAAATACTAGGAAAAAATGGAATCCAAACCAGAAAGGAAGACAGAATCAAACGAGGAATGATCCACCCATAAGATATCATAATGGTCAATATCCAAACACAAATAATTCAAAACCAGAGAATAATTCAGCTCAAGAAGCTAGATCAAAAATAACATGTGAAAACTGTGGGTATACCAATCATTCCACTAATGAATGCAGAAAGCCTAGAATTTGTGCAGTTTGCAAAAAGATCGGGCATTTAACTAAAAACTGTTGGTTCAATAATAAGGAAGCCAATAGAGAGGTTATAGAGATAAGTAACAATTGCTCAAATATAAATAAATCATCCAGTCATTGACAATTAACCCCCTTACAGAGAAAAGAAAGTAAATCCCTTTAAGGTGATGAAAGAGAAAAAGGAGAAACAGTTACAATGGGAAATGAAGGTTCATCCGCATTTTCCTATTTACATAGCAAAGAAGTAATATTTTCCATGAAGGAGGATGAAATAAGCAGAAAGGATCTGGCCTGCTGTAAAGACTCCAATAAATGAAAAGACACGTACTTTACTCATTTATTCAGGTAGTACTGTTAATATAATTGATAAAATAACTTTAACCAGATATTTAAGCATTGCAGAAACTCAGATTCAGGGTTAAGGTTAAAGTAGAGTGATAAAAGGAATAGCAGGGAAACAGATTAAAAGTCTGGGGAATGTGAACCTAGAAATAGGTATTTTGTCACATAAATTTATTGAAAGTTTTCTAGTTATAGAAGAAAGATTTTTCCACACAAGTATTGTTCTAATTTAATTTAATGAGGAGATGTGGAATAATATTAGATAGTAGTGAAGGAAGATAAGCCTGGAAACAGGATAATCAGAAGAGCGTATGTTTTACGGTTGACGAAGACATACAGGAAAAGCAGATAAGTGACCAGAGCAAGCAAGATAAAATAGAAACAGATAAAAAAGAGGAATTCCCACAATTACAAAATACAGAATTGTTGAGATGTGCACATACAGATGATATATACTCAGATATAAATAATTACTCAGATATAAAAATTGTGATGACCAAAACACTGAATCTAACGAAAATCAAAGCGCCCATACCTATAACTATAGCAATCTAGTAATGAACTGTGAAAGTGAAGGGAAAATACTAAATGAAGTATTGCTCTTAGATAAAATAAATAAATCAGATATAAACAGTATAACCACTGGAGATGCGGAACTTTACTATTTTTTAGACATAGAAGAAGAAGAAATATGTTGTGTTAGCACAGCTGATAATAATAAAGTACAATTTATACTCAACAGAGCAGTAACTTTGTATCCAAAATGTTTAACAAAAATATATTTAAGATAAAAACGGATGTAAGGGATAAGGATATTCTATTATCGAATGAAGAATTGCCAGATTTTGTCAGAATGGATAATTCACTAGTCCAAATTAATGGCGATAACTGCGAAGTTTATGTCCAAAACTATTCAGATAACAAACTAACACTATACGCAGGCATTGTCTTTTGCATAGGGATTCCTATTAACAATCCTTTACTAACAGTGGAAGAAAAAAGTACTTTTCTCTATAAATGGCCAAAACTCTAAAATAAATCAAGAAGTAAATAAAACAGATTTTCCTGAAAATAGACACAAGTTAATTCAGGTGTTAGAGAAACACAGAAATGTAATAGCTATAGAAGGAGATAAACTAGAAGGGACACATGTTCTACAACATAGAATTTTGTTAGATGATGGAGCCAAGCCACTTTTTATTCCTAATTACAGATTACCAATAAGCCAGAGACCCATAGTTGACAATTTGATACAGAAAATGAAAAGAGATGGAGTAGTAATTCCTTCTAAGTAGCCATATAATTCCCCATTGTTACTTGTTCCAAAGAAGGATGGTAGTTGGAGACTTGTAATAGATTACAGGAAGTTAAATTCCAACACAGTTCCAGATAGAATGCCGATGTCGGTAATTCAAGATATGTTAGCTCAATTAGGAGGGGCCAAAATATTTTCATCCTTAGATTTGCTTAGTGGATATTGGCAAGTACCTCTAGATGAAGAATCGAAACAATTCACAGCCTTTAGCACACATAAAGAACATTTATAGTTTGATGTAATGCCATTTGGACTCACATCAGCCCCATTAACATTTGTCAGATTAATGTTACAAATTCTAGGAGACAAAGAAAATGTTGCAGTATACTTGGACAATGTTATAAGTTTTAGCAGACTTAGAAAGTCACCTCAGAACATTAGATATTCCTAGAGAGATTAAGAATTGCAGGACTAAAAATAAAATTAAAGAAATGTCAATTCCTGATGGAATCCTTAGAATACTTGGGTCATGTAATTAGTGAAGATGGACTGCGCATGCAGGCAGGTAAAATAAAGGCAGTAATTGATTACCCAGCTCCCACTAATTTGAAAGCATTAAGAAGGTTCCTAGGTATGGTAGGTTATTATAGACCTTTCATAAAGGGTTTTGCTACTGTAGCCAAACCTTTGACAGAACTAACCAAGAAGGACATTAATTATGAACGGAAGGATGAACAAGAAAAAGCCTTTCAAACTTTAAAGAGCAAAATGACCAGGAACCCTGTTTTAGTCTACCCAGATGTTTCCAAAGACTTTTATTTAGCTTGTGATGCCTCAAGTACAGGGCTAGGAGCTGTATTGTTACAAAAAGCCAAAACTAGAATGAGGGCAGTATATTATGCTAGTAGAGTTTTAAACCCAGCACAAAGAAACTATAGTACCACAGAAAGAGAGTGGTTAGCTTTATATTGGGGTTTAAAGAAATTTAGGGCATAAGGTTAATGTGTTTACTGATCACAAACCCATTTGTGACTTATTTAAAAAGAGAGCCTTTACCAACAACATGAAGTTCAATAGATGGTTCATTAGTGTATTAGAATTTGCCCCGGAATTCAGATATACTCCAGGGAAATTCAACACCTTGACAGATGCATTATTCAGATCTCAAGAAGAAACAGAAAAATGTATTACCACTAATACCTTTTGTTTTAGTTGTCGAGTAGTAGATTTATATCTAGAAAGAGTAAAAATACAACAAGAAAAAGATGCAGAAATCAGAAAAACATTGGGACAGTTAATACTAGATGAATCCTTAAAACCTGATTTTCAATTAATAAATGGATTGTTGTATAAAAGGCCAACAGAGAAGAATGGTTGTTCTAGGATATGCATCCCAAAAACACTAATCAGAGAAGTTTTTGAACTAACACACTCATATAAGTTAGCAGGACATCCTGGAATTAAAAAGACAGCAGAATCAAAACCAGAAATTATTTTTGGCCAAATTGTAGTGAAGATGCCAAAAACTTTGTACAAAACTGTATAGTTTGTAATCAACACAAAGGTAACGTAAATCTTGAAGCTCCACTTGAAAAATATCCATCAGAATTAAATCCATTTCAAGTAGTAACTATGGACTTTTTAGATCTATTTCCAAGGACTGTTAGAGGAAATAAACAAATATTAGTCTTCTTAGACTATCTAACTAGATACGTAGAAATCGTACCATAAGAAACAGAGATGCAGCCACAGGAGTAGAAGCTCTTAAATCTAGAATTATCACAAGGCATTCATGTCCACAAGTTCTTCTTTCTGATAATGCTGCTGAATTTACTAGTGGTCTTTTAAAGAAAATATGTGAATTTTACTAAATAAATAAGTGTCAAATAACCGCTTATAAACCAAGTTCTAATGGAGCAGTAGAACGAACCAATCGTAAAATAAAGGATATCCTGAAAACTTTAGTGAGCCCACGGACAGAAGATTGGAACTTAGCAATAGAAGACGTACAGTTCACATTGAATAATACTGTAACTGAAACAATAGGAGAATCCCCACATTATTTGCTATGCGGTTATCAGAAAAGAATGCCTAATACATTATTAGACGATGCAACACCACCCAGACATACTTATAACTATGATGACTATGTTGCATGGAAAACCAGACATACTTATGAGACAATCATGAAAACAAGGGCAAAACTACAGTAAAAGAGGTTCATAACACTCATGCCAAATATTATACTAAAAGTACCATTAAACCTGATATTACAGTGGGTACTCAAATTTATGTACAAAACCATGTTCAAGAAGGGCCGAATGTAAAGGTTTCTCCCAAGTTCACTGGACCGTATAGAGTTGTAGAAGTTTAAAATTAAACAAATATAGAGTAATTAATGAAAGTGATCTAAATGAAAAAGTAGTTCACTGGAATCATATAAAAGTAGTAAAAACAGATCCATGGTCCACTAAAGTTATAGATAACATAAGACGTGAAAATGCTGTAGATAATGTTGTAACCAAAATATATAATCTATAAAACCGACAGAGTTAAATATGTATATACTGTATATATGTATATATTGATGTTGGACCGAAAATATAAAAAATATAATGTATGTAGTAAAACCTATATCTAAAGCAAATGTAGAACATGAAAAAGAAAGAATATACAGACTGGAAAATGGGCAGCAGCAAGAGGCACAGTGATAAATAAAGTGATTACTCACACAATCAAAATACAGAACAAATAGAAAAAACTGGAAATTTTTTATAAATCAAGTCAATCAGAATGTAACAAAAGAACTGAATAAGTTGGAAAACACAGTTTTTAAATACATTTGCTCTAGAAAGTGAAGTGGTATTACAGGAACATAAAAACATTAAATGTCATTTTGCCTGCTTATAGAGGTATTTTGAGTCCAACACTAATCACTCCTAAAGAATTAGAAGACGTTATTAAGTTTTGCATCTTGGAAAAACACTTTTAGCCATCTGTGGAAGATGTATTCATATACTACAATTTAATAAGTGCCAAAGTGCTTTATGAAAAATCATTTTAGTTGTACCTTTCAATACTAGGATCACAAACACATTAATCACTGTATGCCCATTTCCTATGATAATTGGTAAACAGGTAATCATTCAAAAGGGAACAGACAGGCATTTCGCACTAGAAGAACACGCTGTACTATTGTCATTCTTCATTGATAAACAATTTAATGAGTATATTCTGTTAAAAGAACATGAATATATATGCAATTTGATAACCTGTATAAGAATACTAATGCTTATCCATGTTTTCAAGAAATTGTGTTAAACCAAAACCAAGAAAAAGATGTATAAACCACAATCTATGATAAACCTTCTGGAAGCACTTATAACTGATCAAGAAATCTTTGTATTTTCACTAAATACTGTTGTAGCTAAAATTAAACGCCACAACATTAGTACAGAAATAAAGTTTAAAAATGTTAAATCTTTTACAACATTGTGTCAGTTAGTGATATGAAACCAATTATATTATGAACCCCATCATATATATATATATATATATATATATATATATATATATATATATATATATATATATATATATATATATATATATATATTGTAATATTGCCAGTTTCGACAACTACACAATAAACAATTATAACACTAATATTCACCAACCAGCATATCATTAGTAAAATCTAATGGTAACAGTAATTACTGTTATTTTGTTAATCATAATAGTGAAATCTTGTTATCAGAAAAATACAAGATCTTGTGGAGACTCAATAATAACAATAATTAAAAATTGATGTTAACATCGTTACATAATAATGATTTCATATATTTACCATTTATATGTTTATTGTCCATATATTCATTTAATATACTTATGAAATGACATACTTATAATTTGATGTGTTTGATATTTTAATATTATCATTTTTTGATGAACTTGTGTCTTTTCCTTCACAATTGGAAAGACAATTTTTATTATATCCGTTATTGTGTTTTATTGCCAATTTAATTATTACTATTGTATCCGTTTTATTATGTTTAATTAAACATTGAAAACAATGTTTGGTAGGTGACTGAGTGATGTAATGATAGTAGAAGAACATTAGTTATTATGAGTAACGTAAATATAAGAGAGAGAAAAAATGAAATGAGAAGAGAACCAGTAATATAGAAGTTAGAGAATAACAATGAGAGAGAGAGAGAGAAAGAGAGAGAGAATGGAATAACAATGCAACAAACAGAGAGAGAGAGAGAGAGAAACAGAAAGTATGATTGCTTGGCAAAGCACAGGCACAGAAGTTTTAATCTACTGAAATCATTAAAGGAATGTTTACCGGTTCACTATGAGCTTACCTGTCCTCTGTAGCCGGAAACCAAGACTTCTGGTGACGTCATAAGTACCCTCCTTCGTAGGAGAGATTAACTCAACTAATCCACCCAAAAGGACGTTGTTAGATAAAGTTTCAGCCAATTAAGACATCCAATAAGGGCGGGACAGGAGCTATTGCCTGCCTATTGATGGGATGGGCATTTCCTTTGAAAAACCTTGAAGAAAGCAAAAAAAAAAAAAAAAGGGGAGGAACAGGGAAGAACAGAGAGAAGCAGAGAAGAGCCTTAGTGGTGTGAGGTCGTGGCCTCACCAGTTGTGGGTTGAGAAGAAAACAAGGCTCATACTTCGATTCACTTAATTGTAAATAATATGCATATTTTAATTAGTGTGTTAATGAAGTAAGAAAGCTGCGCTGTGTCTCCATAAAACCTCCTGGGACTCAAACGCTACTATAACAACAAAGCCAGAAATGATAGAGCATCTATAAAGGAAATAATCAACTTCTTTCCATGGGCAGTGAATAAAAGAAATAATAATTCAGCAACAGCATAACAACAGAAGGTGGTAAAGAGACATTACAAAGAAATCATCACATAAAAGGTGACATAAGCATAACAATATAATATATATATATATATATATATATATATATATATATATATATATATATATATATATATATATATATATATATATATATATATATATATATATATATATATATATACTTATATATATACATCATATATATATATATATATATATATATATATATATATATATATATATATATATATATATTTATATATACATCATAAATATATATATGTTATATATATATATATATATATATATATATATATATATATATATATATGTGTGTGTATATGTATATAATTTATATATACATCACAAATATATATATATATATATATATGTATATATATATATATATATATATATATATATATATATATATATATATATATATGTATATATATATATATATATATATATATATATATATATATATTTATATATATATATATATATATATATATATATATATATATATATAAACATATATAAATATTCATATTAAAAACTTATAAATATTCATATATATATACAGAGTGTGACAATAAAGAAACAAGACTATGGAAGCCACACTTGCTGCACTCAGGCACTTGAGTACAACAACTGCTAAGTCACTGTGTTTAGCAGCTTGTCTCACCACTGTTATTCTGCTATAATATTGTTCACCTCGCTCACTATGTGCTTCTATTTCAGGCTGTTGTGTATCACACTGCTGTTATGCCTTGTCATGCACATGGAGGTGGCAGAAACATGGAGCAGAAAATCAATTTGAAAATCCAGGTCAAGTTGGGGAAGAGCCCAACCGAGTGTCTCAAACTTTTCCAAGAGGCTTATGAAGAAGATGCGATGTCATCAGTCACCTCCATGACGAGGTGCGGCGCAGCAGGCGGGCTCTGTGGAAAGACAATTTGTAGCTGCTTCACCACGACAACACACCTGCACACACCACACTCAGTGTGAGGCAGTTCTTGGCCATCAAACAGATCGCAATTCTTGACTACTCTCCTTATTCCCCAGATTTTGCACTGTGTGGCTTCTGGCTCTTCCCAAGGCTGAAGACTGTGCTCAAAGGAACCCATTTTGCCTCTGTAGAAGAGGTCAAGGCAACTGTGATGAGGGAGCTAAGGGGCCTCAAGGAGGAGGACTTTGCCAAGTGCTTCTGCGGGTGGCAGACACAAATGCAGAAGTGCACTAATTCCTGGGGGGGGGAGGGTTACTTTGAAGGGGACATTGCATAATTTCTCTGTAGATTTTGTAATAGAACTATTTTGGGATAAGTTTTGTCTCTTTATTGTCACATGCTTATGTATATATATATATATATATATATATATATATATATATATATATATATATATATATATATATATATATATATATATATATACAGTATATATATATATATATATATATATATATATATATATATATATATATATATATATATATACTCTACATACTATATATATATATATATATATATATATTAAAATTAGCGCCAAAATATATTATCAGAAACTATTCTCCTTTCTGACGTAACTGGGTTGGTTTGAACCTTTGAAAGTCCAGGGTATAAGGGCTCAGGAATATAATAGTTGAGGACAGTAATCTGGCTTTGCTGTTTTCTTTGGTACAGATAAGATCGTTTCTATGATATAGTCGTCGGCGACCTGGGTCGGTTCATCGCCCCTACCCCTGTCCAGAAGCAATCAAGGTCAGGGCCAGGACAGCTCTTTCTCACCTGTGATCGCTGGTTTAAGCATGACAGTCACGCCTCTGCAGGCCTTGCCCCTGCCACCCTCCTTTTCCGCTCGCCCATACGTGGAGCCATCGCCGCCCTTTGTGCCCGTGTTCCATTCCGTGGCCTTAGAAGACTGCAAGGATTGCAAGTCTCCCAAGCGCGAGCTGACGTGCATGGCCTTTTCATCATCACAAGGGCGCCCTTTTCTCCCCAATCACCGACTTGAAGCAGTACCTTGGTGAGGAGGCGCTTTATCCACGCTCACACGTGATTCGGCAGAAGACGTCTGTTGTTCTACGCCCCCACAAATGTGTGTGTACCCAAAACGAGTTGCTAGTCACGATTACTTAGCCCTTTTGCATTTATTAATTTTCTGGAGCCTATAACTTTGTGTTCCTGATATTCCTTGGTTCAAGCCAGGCCCGATGTTCACAGCTCCTTTCCTCTGAGTCACCAATCAACGCCTCGGGGAGTCCTTTAGCGCCTTCAATTGCCCAAATAATTCAATCCCAAATTCCAGACTAGATGTGTAACAGGGATTCTAATATCGTTTCAGGAAGACGCATGCCAGCAGAATTATCCTTAGTCCGTGTTCTGGCATTCCCAAGCTCCCCCTTCGGGAGGACTTCTACGGCAGTAATTTACCGTGTTTTCAGTTAATTTTCCCTTTGACCTTGTGTGCTATCAAATATAACTATTTTTATATCCACGTGTTTCACGCACTTCCCCTAGTGAAGAGCCACTCCACATCAATGTCATGTTTTTTTGTTTGTGTTTATATGTCCTGGGTATCTTACAGGCCATTTTCGAGTAAAGTAATAATTGTGGAGTCATAAGATCCACCTGCACCAGGAAACATATAAAAATGGCTATCTGACCAGTGATTCTCATAACAATTGCATCCCCTCCCCCAACTTTTGGTTGTTTGTGTTGCAGTTTGTAAAATCAGCAATTAGCTCAGCTAAGCTGGATACGAGACAGATTACGAACCTTTGAAAAGCCAGCGCAACAGGCCAAGGGAATTCTGCTTAAGTAAGCTGTGTTTATTTAGCGTAGGGGCAGCACAGAAAACGTATTAGTCTAGGAATTTTTTTTTTTATATATAGTAGGGCGCATGTCGAGAAAACGAGAGAGAGAATCGCCGAAACTTAACTGGAAATTTGCATGGCTTGCATGCCATTCCAGTGCAGTTATATAGGTGATAAATCATTAAAGGAATAGTGCGCATATTCCTCCTGTAGAAAACGAGTGATTTCGAAACCGAATCCTTAGATAGGCGCGAGAAGTCGACGGAAAACCACGTGTTCGAAAGTCAGACTAGCATCACTGACTCATTCTCTCTCTCTCGTTTTAGAAATAGGAGCGAAAGCGTATATTATACGCCAAGGACGAAAAGGGTCAACAACCGTCATCTGTTCCCTCAGTTCGGGGAAGTCCCCGGGTGTTTACGTCGTTCATTCATTTGGCGCAGACGGCCTTGACCGTCCATTCCGTAGCCCAGTTAGAGCATTTTGTTTCTTTGATTTGCTTCGCTCTACAAATTGTTTTGCATTATTGGGGTCTGACATTATATGTTCTGTATTGTTCTGTTTTTTTCTGTGTTTTGTTTATTTTCTACTGTTACTGCAGGCTGCGTGTGTTGCCTATCTGTTGTGAATGTGGGATGCCGACCCCCACCCCTAATTGCCTTGAGAATAACACTTCTCCCTTAAGTCAGTAAAACTAGCGCCCCGCTGATCAGACGTCGTCTGTGCGGAAATTCCCAGGCGCCTATATATTCTATTCTTGTCCCCAATAAATCCGTGTCGTCGGTCCGTCCCGGTGAGACAATTCATTTTCCATTCAGTCCCCAAATAGGCCACACGTTTCGTCGGTAATTCAGGGAGACCTAAATATATATCCCAATCTAGTCCCAAAATCAGCCAGTTTGTCAATTTACCTTGGAGACCAATCATTGCTAATTTATCGTCCCCAATCAGCCCGATTCGTCGGTAAATCGGGAGACCAATCATTGCTAATTCATCGTCCCCAATCAGCCCGTTTTGTCAGTAAATCGGAGACCAATCATTGCTAAATTCATCGTCCCCAATCAGCCCGCTTCGTCGGTAAATGAGACCAATCGTCGCCCCAATTCATCGTCCCAATCAGCCCGCTTCGTCGCTAAATCGGAACCAATCATTGCTAAATTCATCGTCACAATCAGCCCGCTTCGTCGGTAAATCGGGAGACCGATATTGCTACCTCGTCCCCAATCAGCCCGCTTCGTCGGTAAATCGGAACCAATCATTGCTAAATTAATCGATCCCAATCCAACCCATGCGTCGGTAAATCAGAACCAATCATCGCTAATTCATCGTCCCCAATCAGCCACTTCGTCAGTAAATCGGAGACCAATCATTGCTAATTCATCGTCTCCAATCAGCCCACTTCGTCCAGTAAATCAGGAGACCAATCATTGCTAAATTCATCTCGTCCCCAATCAAGCCCCTACCGTCAGTAAATCAGAGACCAATCATTGCTAATTCATCGTCCCCAATCAGCCCGCTCCGTCGGTAAATCGAGATAATCATCGCTAATTCATCGTCCCCAATCAGCCCACTTCGTCGCTAAATCAGGAGACCAATCGTTGCTAAATTCATCGTCCCCAATCCAGCCCGCTCCGTCGATAAATCAGGAGACCAATCATCGCTAATTCATCTCGTCCCCAATCAGCCCGCTTCGTCGGTAAACCGGGGAACCAATCATTGCTAATTCATCGTTCCCAATCTTCGCTTCGTCGCTAAATCAGAGACCAATCATCGCTAATTCATCGTCCCCAATCAGCCCGCTTCGTCGGTAAATAGAACCACTCATCGCTAATTCATCGTCCCCAATCAGCCCTTCTTTCGTCGGTAAATAGGAGACCAATCATTGCTAATTCATCGTCCCCAATCAGCCCGCTTCGTCGGTAAATAGGAGACCAATGTTGTAATTCATCGTCCCCAATCAGCCCGCTCCGTCGGTAAATCAGGGCAATCATTGCCTAATTCATCGTCCCCAATCAGCCCGCTTCGTCGGTAAATCAGAGCCCAATCATTGCTAATCATCGTCCCCAATCAGCCCGCTTCGTCGCTAAATCAAGAGACCAATCATTGCTAAATTCATCGTCCCCAATCAGCCCGCTCCGTCGGTAAATCGGGAGACCAATCATTGCTAAATTCATCGTCCCCAATCAACCCGCTTCGTCGGTAAATCGGAGACCAATCATCGCTAATTCATCGTCCCCAATCAGCCGCTTCATTAAACCCAAATAGGAGACAATCATTGCTAATTCATCGTCCCCAATCAGCCCGCTTTGTCGGTAAATCGGAACCAATCATCGCTAATTCATCGTCCCCAATCAGCCCGCTCCGTCAGAACGAATCGGGAAGACCAATCATCGCTAATTCATCGTCCCCAATCAGCCCGCTTCGTCGGTAAACCGGGAGACCAATCATCGCTAATTCATCGTCCCCAATCAGCCCGCTTCGTCGGTAAATCGGGAGACCAATCATTGCTAACCCATCGTCCCCAATCAGCCCGCTCCGTCGGTAAATCGGGAGACCAATCATACGTCCTTTGGAAAGGGTCCAAGATTCTCACAGCTCTGGGAAATTAATTCTGTGTGCTACTAGCGTCCTCTCCCGCCTGCAAAATGTCGACACGGTCTCAGCAGAGCGAGGATTTTAAGTTCTTCATGTCCTCAGGGAAGGAACTCGGCCTTTCCGGGAGAGAACTAAGAGGATGGACGCCATACAGGCAGAAAGACAGGCTCAGGAGAGACAAGTAGAAGCTGAAAGACAGGCTCAGGAGGCGGAAAAGAAGCATGCGGCGAGGCGAGAAGCAGAGCAGGAGCGGGAGGCAGAGGCTGGCTCAGGAGAGGCAGGGAAGGCGCAGAGAGACAGGAGCGGGAGGCAGAGAGACTAGCCCAGGAGAAACGAGGCGCCTTAGAAAGACTGGCCCAGGAGAAACGAGAAGGGCCGAGGGAAGAAAGAGGGACAAGCAGCGTGCCCCATGAACTCACAATGCTGCAACAAGTGGCCCTTCGCCTCCACCTGCCCCCAGAGGGAATGAGTGCCTTCAGCCAGGCTATCGCCTGCATGCCAAAGTGGACGGAGGCGAGCCGGTGTGGCTCGACAGCGTGGAGGAACCAGTAATTTAAAGCCCTGCCCCCTGAGTACACTAGACTCTCCCTGGTGTTGGGCAAGTTCCTTGGAGGCCCTGATTGCCTACAGGGCCTGCCGGGGCAGGGAAAATTGGGAGGTCATACGCCAGACTGTTGCCAAGGCGTGTGAGATAGCCCTGAACGCTGGAGGCGCTGGCGCGGGCTGAGTGAAGGAGGCCAATCCAAACCTGGGCAGACTTCAGGTCTACAAGTCCAGGCGTGCCCATGCCAAATGGTCCGAGGCCGTGGGGGTTCTGACCCTCAGCGATGCCATCGAACAAATACAGATAGAGAACTTCCTACTCTACACCCGCCGGCCTCGCCATGCACATCGCCGAAGAGCCCCCACCTTAGCTGATTGCTGCCGAATGGCGGATCTATGGACGCCCACCACCCCCAGGAGAGCTCGCTGCGGCGCATGGGTACGCCACCTGCCTGCCTATCAGGGTCCCCCTCCGCCGAAGAATGGGCAATCACAGAAGCCCGTCGTGTGCGGGTTCTGTAAGATCGGGCGTGCCAGAAGCAATGCCGCAGTAAACCACCAGCGTCTCTCTCCCGGACAGCCCTAATAAGTCGCCTGCGCCCTCTGCCGGGGGCAGTGCGAAGATTTCCAGCCAAACCTTTTGCACGGCGTGCAAGGTTTATGGCCACTCTTCCTCATGGGCAAAATGCCTAGAAATAATAAGTCTGGCAATCCTGCCGTCGCCCTGGCAGTAACGAATCTCGAGTCCTTAGGCCCTCCTGCCGGGGTCCCATCTATGTGGCACCTCTAGAAATTAAATACTCAGCACGCCAGGTCAGGCGTTTGACGACTCTGGCGCGCAAATTTCCCTCATAAGGAGGGACAAAGTTCCCCTATGGAGCTATAATAGACCGCAGGCGCTCGTCACCATTGAGGCATAAACGATTTTAAATGATCTATATTCATAAATTCCAGTGGTCACCCGACCCACAGAGCCAGGACCCTTGCGATCTTGTGCGAAACACATTCCAGGAGACTATGACGTCCTCCTGGGCCAAGACTTTGCGTCCTTTCAAATACAACCATTGCGGGGTCTCATCTAATAAATCATCCAAATCCGAATCCAGTGCCCGGCACAGCATCAGTGCCAGTGCCGAGGCCTCAGCCAGATCTCCCTACAGGAGAATCTCGGCCTTCAACTCCTCTGCCAGTGCCCCTTCGGCGCACTGAGCAGTGCCAGTCTCGTCCGCGTCCAGACAGGCGAGACCACCACCACATCGCCACCAGCGCCAGTGCCAATGTCGGTGCCTGAGCTGGTCACCCCCTGCAAAGCAAATTGACCGCCCCCCTCCGGCCGTCCCCTCTCGCCGCCCGCCCCGCCCAGATTCCACGCCAGTCATGATTCTGCCCACTTCCTGGGCGATGAACTCTGCGATCTGCGCCGGTTAATGTCAAGATAGGCGAACAAATTCCTGGGTCAGTTGTCGCAGCAGCTGACCCGAAATGGCACCCCCTTGCCGCCCTTTGGCCCCTCAGGCCCTCCGATTCCCAGCCAGGACGGTCCAAGGAGGAGGTTCGCGGCGGAGTTACCCGCGGGTGTGGGCGATACATGGGTAATCCACAAAGCCCGGGCTCTTCTGGCCCTGTACAAACTGGGCATAGGGCCCCCTTCTTCATCTTTTGAACGTCTTGCTTTTTCATCCAGGAGAGGATGCCGGGCCTTCATATCTTCTTCCTTTCCTTTGGAATTTCTATTCCTCATCCTTCTCTATCGATCTTTCCTTCACACTTTCCCTTACTTACCCACCGCAGCGGCAGTTAATATATAGGATATCATCCCCTTTTGAAATGCATAAATCATTTTATTTTGAAACATTGCAGAGAGACAGAGTGGAAGTGGCACGCCCTTACGCCCGTCCTTTGGCACAAAGCGGCGTGTCAACTCTTCCTGAAGAAATTCGGCGCCCTTTGGGTTTCTTTCCCTTATGGCTGAGAGTTAGCTCTGACCATCGTCTGTTGGCGACAGAGTTGGATCGAAGTAAATCATAAATACCTCCTCTGTTATCCTTTGTTTCTACGTATATTATTTACTTTGCATTTAATCTTTTCTCATTTTTTTAACGAATCTCCAGTCACAAGACTCCTGCCCTTACAATTTAATGTTGCCTTTACTAATCACCGGTCGCGGCCTGCCCTTTAGTATGAAGTAATATCCTTCGTTGTTGAACTGTAACAGTTTCCTTTTTTTAATTTACATTTTTTTGTTGAGTTATTCCTGTGGAGAATGTAGCCTGTCCATTTCCCCTTCATTTGTTTATCCTCCCATTTATAAAGTCGAGTAGTCTATTTATAGCCTTACACACCGAGTTATGGCTGAACGTAAATTTAGCGTCGTTTAAGTTGGCGAATTAAAACCACGAATAATCTCTTTGCCTCACGGCTGTCCAAGTTCTTGTCCCTTCAGATTAGCGGCGTTCGTGGGAAATATTAGTTATACTCCCCGTCGAGCTTGTGAACAATTGGAGGATGATTGAAAGAAGAATTGAATTCTATTATTACAATTTTGGTAAAGGATGCTGTTTGAAAATACCTACAATGTATTATCACGAATGCAGCCTCTTCAAGGCACAACTAATAGCATGCCTGTAATTCCAGGATAGCATTAAGGAATCAGTGGGTTTACCTTTGTTTCCCTTTAAACTCTGCCTTGTATATTTTATTTTGTTGTTGTTATTTTGTAATTTTGAAGTATTCTTTGTTTATTCCTTCTAGGCGCCTTATTACCCCAGTAAAGTAAAATCCAATAAAGAATGGGTAGAATCAGTACTTAGAAAGTATTTGAGCAATAATTAATTTGCAAATAAGTTCACCCTTTTATTGTATATTCTAAATTGCACTCTGCTCCTAAAGTAAACCTTCAGTTTGTTATTGATCAGTGTGGCATCAGAGTTTTGCAAATAAATTAAAGTAAAGGTTGTAACAAAGCAAAGATAGAATAAAGTCGAACGTTTTCTTCGCTCATTTTGCTGTTGTCAATGTGCGCACCCGTTTATGAGTGTGAATATTATCTTGCCAGGGAGCTGTAAAGTCTAAGCGCCAAAATAAGCTATGAAACTGTTCTCCTTTCATCACTTTGGAGTTGGTTTGAACCTTTGAAAATCCAGGGTATAAGGGCTCAGAGATATAATAGTTGGGGACAGTAATCTGGCTTTGCACTGTTTTCTTTGGTACAGGAAGTAAGATCGTTTTTCTATGATATAGCGTGGCGACCTGGAGTCAGGACATCGCCCCTACCCTGTCAGAAGCAATAAAAGGTCGGGAGCCAGGACAGCACTCTTTCTCACACCTTGGTCGCTAGTTTAAGCCGAGCAGCCACGCCTCTGCAGGCCTTGCCCCTGCCCTCCTTTTCGCTCGCGCCCACGAGAGCCATCGCCCGCCCTTTGTGCCCGTGTTCCATTCCCGCATTGGCCTTAGGGCTGCAAGGGAGTTACCGATCTCCCAAACGCGAGCTGACATTAAGCAGACCTTTTCATCATCCCAAGGGCGCCCTTTTCCGCCCCAATCTACGACTTGAAGCAGTACCTTGGTGAGGGAGGCCCTTTTGTCCACGCTCCCACACGTGATTCTCGGCAGAAGACGTCGTCATCCCTACGCCCCTACAAATGTGGTAATGTACCCAAAACAAGTTGCTAGTCACGATTACTTAGCCCTTTTGCATTTATTAATTTCTGGGCCTATAACTTTGTGTTCCCTGATATTCCTCGGTTCAAGCCAGGCCGTGTTCGAGCTCATTTCCTCTGAGTCACAAGTAACGCCTCGAGAGTCCTTTAGGCGCCTTCAGTACTTTGAGTAATTCAATCCCCAAATTCCAGCATTAGATGTAACGGGGGTCTAATATCGTTTCAGGAAGGCATGTAACAAGAAATTATCCTTGGTCCGTGTTCCTGGCATTCCCAAGCTCCCCCTTCGGGAGAGGGGACTTCTCACAATGATAATTTACCGTGTTCCAGTTAATTTTCCCTTTCACCTTGTGTGCTATCAAATATAACTATTTTTATATCCACGTGTTTTACGCACTTCACCTAGTGAAGAGCCTCCATCCGTGTACTTCTTTTTTGTTTATGTTTATATGTCCTGGGTATCTTACAAGGCCATTTTCGAGTAAAGTAATAATAATTGGGATCATAAGATCATACAGGAAACATATAAAATATATATATATATATATATATATATATATATATATATATATATATTTATATATATATATATATATATATAGATTATATAACACAGCAGAAATATATATGATATATATACATATATGTGTGTATATATATACAGATATATGCATGTGAACTATTACATTATGCATGTATATATATACATATATATACAGTATACACACACACACACACACACACACACACACACACACACACACATATATATATATATATATATATATATATATATATATATATATATATATATATATATATATATATATATATATACTGTATACATAATATACATATGTACACATGCACACACACACACACACACACATATATATATATATATATATATATATATATATATATATATATATATATATATATATTATATATATATATATATATACATGACAGAAACTGAGAGGATGGTGAATCTTGTCTGCCTGTAATATAATAAAACAGTGTTGCATTAGGTAGAGCAGCAGGCGATGTAGATGTGCGAGTGTGCACTCCAATGTCGAAACTAACCTCCTCTTAATCAACTAAGTGTGCTTATGACTGTAAGCAGCGTTACCAACGCCTATTTCCACTTGTACAGCATTATCAACCATCCGTTCGAATTTTTAAAAATTCATATGAATTGTGAATATATATTTTTATATTTATTGTCATCTTGTGAGTTCTGCTGTTCTTGCCACTGATCCTGAACTAACTTTCTGATTTTAGTATTAAAAGCAGTGCATAAAATGGAACTCTCTTTTGAGTTAGGTCAACAGCTGATTGTTTTCATTACCATATACACCCTCGTGTTAAGCACTCGGTAAGATTTTACACTTATTCCCCTGCAGTCAAAAATGTGAAGCCACAATAAAATCTTCAAAACTAGTAGCTCACTGGAATTAAAAACTGCAAAAGCCTGTAATACACTTACCGAGTCATCGGAAATTGTTAATTCACCTGCATCTAAAACATTCCCCTCCCTGCAATAGCACTTTACATACCATACAGCTCTGCTGTAAAAATTGAAGTTGAAACAGGAAGTGGACCCTTGTAGTTGAAATTATTAATAAATGTTCCAAAACCAATGCCAGCATGGATTTGGAGCCACCAGTAAAGATAACTCAAAAGTTCCTATGCTCAGTACTGCATCTCATAACAATAGAACAAGTTTTCTTACCTGAAATCTCAGTTAAAAAACAACTAACATACTTACGAAAAGAAACTTCAAGTAGTTTACATAAAGGGTAAATGAAATATGGGAAGGAATCATCTCACTTCTTGGCATATTAAACCTACTTCAGATTATTTTTACTCTAAAACAAAATAGCTGGGAGCACGAGAGAGAAGCAAGAGTGAGGGTTGCAAGAATATTTGTGTAAGTGACTGTTCAGAACAGAATAGAAGTGAGATATAAGTGAGATGCTTCCCTAAAGTCGCAATAGTGTGAATGATTGGCTAACCAGGAGCTGCTGGGTATGTTTAGAAGGGGAAAGGTTCTGAAGGTTCAGAAGAATTCTAAATGAAGCCACCCGATTTTCATTGCTTCTTGATTATCTCCCCTTAGAAGGAGACGTGGACCCCATTTTACCAGATTTGAATCCACTTTACCAAGGAAGATTTTTACCGTTTGGTTGAAACCGATCAAGTGTTTCTGGAGAAGTCAAAATTTAAAATGTTTACAGCATACTTAAAACCAGTTTATAAGAAACACAACGTCATTTCGAGAAGTATGTTAGAATGAGAAACGTATGTAGATATTAATGGGAATTTTACTGACTGATGTCTCAACTTTTCTTTTCCAGAGTCTCAAATTTTTTCAAGATCCCCGTAATAATTATGTGCATATCTACATATATTCACGGTTACCTACATACATATCTGCCATTCTTTCTATAAAAGGACATTATATACAGAAATTAGACATTTACTCTATGCAAGTAACTCCTCAGCTCTGAATCCGACTGATTGACATATTGGAAGTGAGATTTCAACCTTACCGTCATAGAAGGGAAGGGAAACAGGGACAGTCACATTGGTTGCAGCGTCACGTATGCCACTTGGCGTTCACTTCTGTGGCCAGAGCTTACCTGAAAACCATTAACAAGGAACAAAGATGAAGCATTCAAAATTAAAGTAATTAATTTATTAGAGGAAATGTATATGACGACAAGAACTGCTGTGCCCTTGGTCATTATTATTAATTTTATCTATCATTTCTAAATCAATGAGGTTAGCTCATGTGGTAAACGAATCTGTTACAAAACAGCGAACTTCTTTTCTTATTCCAGATATTACAAAGAATACCGTTAAAAAACATGAAGTCGTCAGCCGCACTGCTCACTTGAGCCATGCTGACTCCTGGGGCCAAGATTAGCCAAACAATCAATCTACACTAATTAGACATGGTTGTCTGATGATCTTAAAAATGCTTCTGTTGTACTTGAGAAGAAGGATTTGAAATGTTTCTCCTGCATAACTCGGATATATAACTTTGACCGCTACTGTGGCCCCATCCTCTCCCCGGAGGCCATGGATCGAACGAACTTAGACTCTGCGGTACGAAGTATCTCGCTTTGGACGGGGTTGTGCTTCTCCCAACTTAGGCCTAACCCCCTGAAATAACTTGAATATACTTTACCCAAAGATTAAGTGCCAAGTTTGGCTGAAATTGGTCCTGTGGTTCTGGAAAATGTGAAACGATTACGCCAGGCATACATACAGGTACATGCATACCAGCAGGATGATACACATATAAACATATGGCAGGCAAATTAGATCGTAAAAGCGCGCTTAAACTTTGAGGTTAGGTAAGCTAAGAAGATATACATTTTTGTGTACAATTTAAAATAACATTTTTTGTGAGGCATTCATCTTCCATACTTATAACTGCTTCATACTATTGCTTTGATACTTTGTTTCACGAGTTCAAACTCTGGACGTGTATACGAATTATTGTAGAAGAGAGAGAGAGAGAGAGAGAGAGAGAGAGAGAGAGATACGTTTCCTTGTATGATTATAATCTCTGCATAGACTGTGTGTTTCTGAGATCCCTAACAAGAGGCTCTCTCTCTCTCTCTCTCTCTCTCTCTCTCTCTCTCTCTCTCTCTCTCTCTCTCTACACTTAGGGAGACTGTTGCAGTTGGTTTATGGTAGTCAGGCAGTTAACAGGCAATCTGCACTGACCATGTGTGCAATATAAGGTTATGGTAGTCGTTCAGTCAGTGTCTCTCCATCTCTCTCCGCATTGAGGATCATTGTTGCCATATTAATTTATGGTAGTCGGTCAGTGAATAAGTCTCCCTCTCCCTCTCACTCTTAGTTTTGAGGACCATCTCTCTAAGATATCGATTTACTGTTGGACATCTAAATATAAAATCCTTTCTAGGTAATTTTGATGATGTTGAATTTTTAATATATAACAGCTTTACTGAAATATCTGTGATGGGGGAGAAGTGGGGGAATACGTATCTATGTAACAAACTACATGTAGAGGACTATACTAACACATGAATTGGAGGGGCCACAGAATGTCGAGGACCCTTGGATGATAGGTCAGTATAAAAATTTTCCTTCATTTACCGTATTCTGTGTACTCTGTCATCCCCTTGCCTTCGATGAGAAGTATGATTATCTCTCATATATATTTGGTTCTACGTTCAATAAATGAACCCCTTATAATTCGAGGTGACTACAGTGGTAACCTCCTGTCCCTCAATAATAACTGGTCATAAAATCAACTCGTGTTAATGCTACTGTAAGGGCGTCAAATCGCCTCTCCATTCTTGTGTTTCGCTCCTCATATGAACATTAATCACGTCATAAATGTTACTTGTTATTATTTCAGATTCTTTATGTATCTCACTGTATGCATCATTGTACGGCCTTTCCGCCGATATATATACTGTATATCTGCCTTTACATGTTCTGTAATGCATAATATATATCTTTATATGCCTGTTAAACAAACAAATTCTGTATATGGACATGTGAGGGCGCGGGTCAGTATATTCTACCTATCGTCCCTTTCTGCATTATAAACACCTGTCGAGAACAATAAGGAATTAATCTTTCATTTCTGATATTTCTTGAACCTCACACTGGTTACCCCCGAGTGACAGGTAGCGCGGTTTTGGCCCCAGCTATTCACAGACAAAAAACAGCCGCAGCCTACCATCAGAGAGCCTTTAGCGGACTAATTACGGCATCAAAGTTTAGGCCTCTGCTAGATCCTTCCCTGGTGTAAACCGTGCCATTAATGGACTAAATACGGCGTACCCAAAAGGGCACATTTTGGCACATTGATTGACCACTCGAACAATCAGAACCATTAATGGACTCAATACAGTGCATTTTCCTGCGTTTTGGTGTGTGAGTAGTAAGGATGTCGGAAGCTGAACTTCATTGCAAACCCACGAGCATCGTCTGTATGCCCCTCTCCCCAACAAAGCCAGACACAGTCAAACTTCCCCCGTTTTCGCAGCAGAACATGGCATCATGGTTCCTGCGCGCAGAAACGCACTTTCGCGTGGCACGCATCTCAAATGATGCTATCAAATCCGACGTCACCACAACGGCGCTCCCAGAGGTGTTCAACAGAATCTCCCCCTGGCTCAACATGCAGCCGGACAAGGTCGCATATGCAGCCTTAAAGGATAAAATCATCCAAACTTACTCCATGCCCATGACCAAGAGAGCACAGCGAGCACTCGACCTATTATTCCAGCCCCTCAGAGAAGCATCACCAAGGGAAGCCTGGGACGAAATACAGGGGTTGGTAACACTGCCAGGCTGCGACGAAAACAGGAGGAAGAGGAAAGTAGACTTAACGAGAGCAATCTTCCTTTGGCACCTCCCGCAGGAAGTTAAGGGCCAGATAAAAGACGCAGACGCCCTTGACATGGATGCCTTAGTCGATGTCGCCCAGAAAATACACGATGCCACCAAGGCCTCGAAACACACTGCTGCCCTCACAGCCGCCGCCCTGGGAGCCTGCAGCCTGACAGAGGAGAACGACGACAGTGAGGGAGACATCAACACCGTTTACAGGAAGAAGACACCATTCAGGGAACATAGGACATGGTCAAACCCAGCGTGGTGCTTCTCCCATAGATAATTTGGTACCAACGCCAGGAATTGCAGACCTCCATGTTCCTTTACAAAAAAAAACAACAAAAGTGGCCACAAGTAACAGCAGTGGCCACAAAATCCAACTCCCCCTGACCAGCAGGTTTCTTCATCAGGACAAGACTGAGCGGTGCCTGCTGGTGAACACAGAACAATGCAGTCGGTCTTCCCATCCGGGGAAGATTTAGAAAAGATACCTGACTCAACACCCGCTGTCATAGCAGCAAACGGAACTCCCATCCGCACGTATGGCATGACGACCCGGACTATCTCCATTCTGGGCTGCAGATACCACTGGCCCTTCGTCATCACGGAGGTTAAGTTCCCTCTGCTGGGCGCAGACTTCCTAGGGCACCACAGACTTCTGGTTGACGTCGGAAGATAACGGCTCCTCAACACAGGAAGCTGCCACTCCCATCAGCTCTCCACCGGACCTGGAATGCCCGCCATCTGCTCCACAGGCCCCAACGGTGGCTACACATCCCTCCCACAGAGTTCCCGGACGTATTCAAACCAGAGCTACATCAGTCACCAGGGGCTTCAGCAAAGCATGGCATCTTCCATCATATCACCACGACGGGCCTGGCAAGCCAGGATTCTGACGACTGTCCCCACCAGAAGTTACAAGACACCAAACGGGCCTTTGCAGAGATGGAATGGATGGGCATCTGTAAAAAAGCATCAAGCCCGTGGGCGTCTCCCCTCCACATGGTAAAGAAGTCCGATGGTTCATGGAGGCCCTGCAGGGACTATTGGCGCTTGAATTTACTGACAACACCAGACCACTACCCCCTCCCAAACATGCAAGACCTGACGGGCGCCCTCCATGGTGCGAAGATTTTCTCCAAGATGGACCACCTGAAGTCATACTTCCAAGTCCCTGTGCATCCTGATGACGTCCCAAAGACTGCCATCATCACACCCATTTTCCTATTCCACCTTCGGTCTCAGGAACGCAGGTGCCACATTCCAACACCTGATGGACCCCATCTTGGGGGATCAGCCTTTCTGCGTCTGCTACGCTGACGACACCCTCATCTCCTCCAGGTTCCCAGAGGAACACCTTCGCCACGTCTGCGCCGTCCTGAAGTGTCTGCAGGAGAGCGGACTAGTCGTCAGGTTCAACAAATGCATTTTCGGGTCAGAAAAAGTAGACTTCCTCAGGCAAGAGATTTCCCCAGCAGGAGTGCACCCCACGGCCTTTAGAGTAAAAGCTATGGAGAATTTCCCAAAACCACAAACCATCAAAGCCTTCAGGAGTTTCTTGGGATGGTAAACTACTACCGACGTTTCATCCCAGACGTCACCCGCACTATGTACCACCTGATGTCAATCCTGAAGGGCAAACCAAAACACTAAACCTGGGAGGCTCCGCAGCACTAGGCATTCATAGAAACAAAGGCAGCCCTCCCAATGCCATTATCTTGACTCACCACAACCCCGCAGCTGCCCTCAGACTGACAACAGACACCAGCAACATGGCCTGCGGTGCAGTACTTGAGCAACTAGTGGATGGCGCCCCCCAACCCTTGGCCTTCTCCAGCCACAAGTTTTTGCCAGCAGAGACCCGCTACAGCGCCTTCAACAGGGAGCTGCTGGCTATCTTCCAGGCCGTGAGACACTTCAAGTACCTGCTGGAGGAGACCGAATTCATGATCCTAACAGATCAGAAACCCCTGGTGCACGCATTTGCAAAGCCAGGAGACGCGTGGTCTGCAAGGCAACAGCGACACCTGACCACCATCTCCGAATTTGGGTGCACCATCAACTACGTCCCTGGCAGGAAGAACCCAGTAGCCGACGCCCTGTCGAGAGTAGAAATCAATTCCCTTCACCTCGGCATCGACTACGAAGACCTGGCAAAAGAACAAGCAGCAGACCCAGAGATGGCAGCCTACAGAACAGCAGTGACGGCTCTTAAGTGGGTAGACGTGCCCTTAGGAAACTCGAACACAACCCTCCTCTGCAACACCAGCACAGGCCGCCCCCGCCCCCTACTACCCGCCTCGAGGAGGAAGCAGGCGTTCGACATAGTCCATGGTCTCTCCCATCCATCAGGGTGCACAATGGCGTGCCTCACTTGGCCCAGACCAAGTTCATCGCGCTAGCATCAACAAGGACGTCCGACAGTGGGCAAGGAGCTGCATCCCATGCCAGGAAAGCAAAACATCCCGGCATACAGAATCCGGAGTCGGCGACTTCCCCCAGCCTTGTCGGCGCTTCAGCCACATCCACATCAATGTCGTCAGGCCTCTTCCGCAGTTGGAAGGAGCCAGATACCTCTGGACGATCACAGACCACTCCACCTGCTGGTCCGAGGCAACCCCCATGGAGGAGGCATCAACAGCGTCATGCGCAGAGGCCCTCCTCTCCAGTTGGATCAGCTGTTTGAATTACTTGAACAGCATTACTACGAACAGGGTCAGCCTTCCTGTCAGGCTCTGGGTCTCCTTGTAGCCTGATGGGTACAATACTACACAGCACAATGGCCTACAACCCCGCAGCAAACGGCATGGTCGAGAGGGCACACAGCTCTCTTAAGGCAGCTCTCATGGCACGTTGCACCGACGAGAGCTGGAAGGCACAACTTTCCTGGGTCCTGCTGGGTCTCTGCACAGCACCAAAAGCAAATGGCGACGCTGCCCCTGCTGAGAAAGTCTACGGGCAGACACTGGCCATTCCTGTAGAATACTTCCCGCCGTCAGCCGACAGCTCCAACACCCCCCTGCCGAGGTTGAGGGAACTCGCACAAAAGTTCGCACCCTGCCATAAGACTTTCACTGACAGAACCACCACCTACAACCCACCCGCTTTAGACTCCTGTGCCTATGTCTTCATCCAGGGTGGACGCCATCGACACGCCCTTAACCAGGTCCTAATTTTGCAGTCATCAGGCCAGCCGGCAAGAGCACGTGCCTCCATCTGGCATCCATGGGCCATGAAGACACAGGTCTCATCGACAGACTAAAGCTGGCATTCCTATTGGACAGCAAAGTACGCGAGGAGGCAGGCAGGCAGGCGCCCCAGAGTTCCCCCTCAGTACCTCCCCGCAGACGCATCTGCCCCCCCACCAAAGTGGGGTCCGGGGCGGCCCTGGAGACACACCGAGCCAAGCCCAGGTGTTGGTTCCACTCCACGCCCACAGTTCTCCAGGAGTAGGAGCCCACTCCAGCTATCTCAGCGATTGCGTGATTAATGTTGTTTCATCCAATAATTGCTCCTCTAATTATTGTCTTGGGGGATGAGTATTTGTAAGGGTGTCAAATCACCTCTCCATTCTTGTGTTTCGCTCCTCATATGTACATTAATCACGTCATATATGTTACTTGTTATTTTTTCAGATTCTTTATGTATCTCATTGTATGCATCATTGTATGGCCTTTCCACTGATATATATATATATATATATATATATATATATATATATATATATATATATATATATATACTGCTATACTGCTATATATATATATATATATATATATATCTGCCTTTACATGTTCTGTAATACATTATATATGTCTTTTTATGCCTGTTAACAAACACAAATTCTGTATGGAAGCAGCAGGGGCCCACAGGTCGCCCGCTACCTTCCGTCCGCTTTCGGCATTATAAACACCTGTCGAGAACAGTAAAGAACCTGTCTTTCACTTCTGACATTTCTTGAACCTCACACTAACTCAGCCTCTGAGATCGAGGAACAGTGACAAAAGAAAGAATCCCAGGAAATATTGTTTGATCACATAATGAAATTAAAAGAAAAAGCTTTTTACATTAGAAATGAATCAGTTAGGAGTTAAGAAGAACATTTTTTGTGGATGTTTACAAAAGTCTTCTAAAGGGCATGGAATTTTAGGAAATTCACAATACTATACAAAATTTGGAATAATTCGTTTTCTTTTGATGACGTCTTCAGCGATGTATGTGAAGAAATTCTGGAATTGCAACTTACCATTGGAAAAATGAGCAAAACCGGGAGAAAAGCGCTGGCCAGGGGTGTCACCATGACTTCTCACTCCTCAAGAAGTGTTAGTCCTGAAACAAGACCGAGGTTTTACAAGCAATACTTCTCTATGAAATGGCTGTGCTATGTGAACACTAATACATAGATTTTGAACTGGAGTTGTCATGGGAATGGTGTTTGATTTGTTTTGAGGTGGCTTTGTCCCGCGGATATGGCTGATTTGTTTTCAGGTGATTTTGTTACTAGAATCTGGATTGACTTACTTTGCGGAGGAAGTTAATCAAAATGTAGATTAATTGATATTCTGGGGTGGTTTGTAGGAATAGTGAATTGGTCTGTTTTGAGCTGACTTTGTCTTGTAGATATTAACTGATTGCTATAGGTAAACTTGTACAAGATCTTGAATTGTTTGTTTGGTTTGTCATGAAGGGCCTTGATTTAAATTGAGGTGCATTGCTGTTAGGAGTGTTGACTGGCTCCTTTGAGACTAGTTTGTCAGTGAATATTGACTTAATAGTTTTTGAGTGGTTTTATTACCCAGAGAAAGAACCCCAGTTTCTTTGGTGGTTTATAACATAAGATTTATGTATTTTAAGTGTAGTTTTTTCGTAGGAATGGTGATTTGATTTGAGTGGGGTGTGTCACAGGATACTGACTGATTTGTTTTTAGGTGATCATGTTACGAGAATCTTGATTGATTGGTTTGATGCTAGTTTTCATCTGCTGACTGGCAATTTGTTCTAAGTGGTTTGTCAAAGAGAATATTGGTTGATTGGTTTTTAACCTGGTTTGTCACCTTGATAATATATATCCGATATGTTTTGAGGTGATTTGTCACATGGAGATTGGCTGATTTATTTCAAGTTAATTGTGTCATAAGAATATTGACTGATTTGTTTTGAAATGGCTTTGTCATTTTGACACTGATGGATTTTTTTGAGGAGAGTTTGAAATGAAAATCTTGACTGATTTGTTTTGAGATGGTTTGTCAGGTGGAGATTGCAGATTTGTTCTGAGGATGCTTTTGTCGCAGGAATGTTGGTTGATTTATTGTGGTGGTTTTTGTCATGAATGTTGATTGATTTGTTCTGGAAGTGGTTTGTCAACATGCGAATGACTGGTTTTATTTTAAGGTAGGTTTGCCATAGGAATGTTGATTGATTTGTTTTGAAGTGGTTTGTCACATGGAGATTGGCAGCTTTGTTCTGATGTGCTTTTGTCATTGGAATGCTGATTGATTTGTTTTGACGTTTGTCAGATTGAGAGACTGATTTATTACACATTAATTGGGTTTGCCATAGTAATATTGAATAGTTGCTTTACAGTAAGCTTTGTATGTATGGACATAGTTTGATTTTCTTTGATTAATTTTGTTCTGAGAATCTTGATTTGATTTTTAAGAGGTGGTTTTGTCACTTGAAGAGATTCACTGATTTTTATGTCGTTTTTCTCAACAGGTTTATCATTTTGGAGACCCATTTGATTAATTTTGAGTGCTTTTGCCATAGGTACATCAATTGACTTATTTTGAGTCAACTTTGTTATGAAGTCTTGATTGTTTGTTCTTGTCAGTTTGTCACATAAGAACTGATCTATTTTGAGATGGTTTGTCAAAGATGTTGAATAATTTGTTTTAGTTTATTTGTCATGAAGCTCTTGAGTTTGTTTTGAGGTGATTAGTCACGTAAATTCTACAGTTTATTTTGAAGTTTTATTGAGGAATGTTGATTACTTTGTTTTGAAGTGGTTTTGTCATGTAGAATATTAATTTTTAGTTGGCTTTGTGTATGAGACCGTGATTGAGTTCTATAATTTTAGTTTAAAAATTATCAGTTTTGTACTAAAAATTTTATGCTACAAAAATACTTGATCCATTTTATTTAACTAAGAGAGTAATCCTCTTCTTTCCAGAACTGGATGAATAGCATAATACTTTTCCATTTATATTTATTTCAAAGCTTTATTAACATTGCCATGGTGGGTGATAACCTCATAAAATAAAATATAAAAAAGAATTCATACATACAGAATAAGTAAAAAGAAAAACTAAGGACAATTAACCTTTCAGTTAAAATAAATAAATTTTAAACAAAAATTTGAATTCGAACAGACGATAAATTGACAAGAGCCCATAGCCACTTTTTTCTGACAGTTTTTGGCTCGAACAATTTGCGGACTGAACGAATGTGTTTTCGAACTGCTGCTGTCCAGACACGGCTATGAATAGAACAAAGTTTTCTTTGCTTACGTTTGAAAAAAGTTATACACTCAGATTGATGGGAGTACCAATGGAGCCACATCTCTTGCATCTACGTATATACAATGATTTTATAATACATACATATTTAGACAAACCAATTAATCATAATTAGCCTTTTCTTTGAGGTTTGGTCAGAAGAGCTTATGCAATGTTTGTGGACTGGTGCCCTGGGCTTCTGAATTCCTCCAAATACAATTGTTTTTGTACCGAAAAGTGTAGTTTGCAAGTAAATTTTTGCATCTATGTTCGTGCTTGGCAGGCGAAGATACTGCAAAACAAACCCTGCTGACATTCCTCGTGCTAACCTTCTAACCTCCACATGGAAGAGTGCAGAAAAGGGACAACGGCACTGATGATTAATAGGTTATTATAAAAATGTGTTGTATAAACGCAATGTTTGTTATTAAGACCCTATTAATGATATGATAATTAGCCTAAATTACAATTTAGGAGAAAAAACGAAGCAGTTGAGCCTCTGAAGAGAGCAGTGAACTCAGATGTAAGTACTCCAGTAAACAACAGACACCGGAGTCAACAATGACGTTAGAAATTTGTGTACTTTTTGTAAGTAATGGATGTTAGGCATAACCCACATAACAAACATTCCTAGCATCTGAGGCATAAAGACGGGTGTTTCAAGAAAACTATATGTCATTGCATGCTAAAGGAATTGGGAGGGTGAAAGACTAGGATACACTGACCTACAGGGCATAATCCACCAACGGCAATACCTGAGGAGAAACCTCAGTTGATCAGTATCCTGCAGTTATTCTAAGTATGGCAAAATTACTATAGTCATATTAATAGCAAGAAATGGATGGTACCTGAAGATCATTGATCCTAAGCTGTGCGAGGGACCCTCTTTTCAGAGCATCTAGTGTGTCAGCCAGGAACCTGAAGCCACCACAAAAATTAGATCTTAAATAGGATGATTCCTGCAACCCAAGGTAAAAGACACAAATGAGAATGAGTGGTAGAAAAAGGAAGAAATAGAGTCCATCAGCAGCACTACATGAGAGCTGACAGAATGAAAATTAACCTCAGAAGACCAAATCAAGCCAGCAAAGGAAGTAAGAGCACAAGGCAAGACACATTTTACAGTGAGAGTCTCAGGCTTGAACTCTGGCACAAATGGAAGTTTCCTATGAAGATTAACCTGGGACCAGAGTAGTTTGCCAATTTAGGTTTAGAGGAAGTATGAAACCCTCTCATATAAACTGTGCTAGATGCAGAACAGAATGGCTGCAGACTCAGGAGCTCTCTCTGGAGTCTGAGGATCATGAAATTTGTGTTAAATTTTCATTCTCTGAATTTTTCTAATAAATTTTTTTCGTATATATTCACCTACATGTTAAGGTATGTTTCCATAAAAAATCTAGTGTAGCCTTAAAGAAGGCCATTGTTTAATGGCTAAAACGGATAGCTTGGGGGTGATAAATTGGGAACATAATAACAGTTTTTTTCCTCTCTGAGACTTCGCCCTTGAGGATTGAAGGAAGTTCTGGAAATTTTGAAAATGTTGCCATACAGTTGTAGATACCAAGTATGCATTAGCATTTGACAAAAATTAATGAAAAACTGTGGCAGAAAAATGTAAATAAAAAAGTGGAAAGCATGGACATCCTGAATGGGTGTGGAGATGTTACTTCATGGAGATCAAAGCTAACAACCACACTTGTGATAAGAAACAACCCGCCCCCCACCACCCAAGAAGATTTAAGGAAGTGGGGAATGGCACAGTTTGAAAGTTTTAATTCGAACTAGGCTTTAATTCCTGTTAATATGAATTGCACTTGGACACTGATGGCTGCCCTAGTGATGAGGATCTATTGTAAGGATATAAATAGAAATTCTGAATAAAGTGACAAAGAGAGAGAAACCTTTCATTGATAGACATTGATAGATAGAGAGAGATTTTAAGAAAATGAAGAATAGAGAGAGAGAGAGAGAGAGAGAGAGAGAGAGAAAGAGAGATTTCAAAACATCTCTGTGTTTTGGCTATGCCTCGCCACAAGGCCAGAACTCAGAAACAGAGAGATTTGTAAACTATCTAGAACAGCAAAACCGTGCCGTGATTAGAAAAGCAAAACACGGGTAAATGTTATGATTGTGTCGTGGTTACGAAGCCATTATGACTGCCATTAATTGAGTTCGTAATCACGAGGAATTCATAACAAAAAGCAAAATTAGCCTTATGTGGAATAACAGCCAGAAAAATTCATAACTTTGGTGTTTTGAAACTCCTCCTTGAGAGGTAACATTCCAAAAATAGGGCGTTTCAGGTAATCTGCATGACCAATTAACATCAATGAAGGCAGGTCAAAAGCAAGACTCCCCGCCTATTAGGGCTGGACAATCTTTTCAAAAACCATAAAAAAGGTCCAGTTGAGAAGCAGTACAGCAGAGAAGAAAAGATGGCGGAGAAGGTAGCAGAGAAGCCGAGAGAAGATAGTGGGTGGGGTGTAAGCCTCACTAATTGTGTGTTGATAGAAGAAGAAGGGCTCACATTTGACACTCATTGTAACCTTGTACTGCAATTCATTTGTATACCTACTGTAACTTTATTACTGTGTTAATGAAGTAAAAACTACATTACGTCTTCAACTTCAAGCCTCCTGGAACTAAAACATGCTACTATAACAAAGCCATGAACGATAAGCATCTCTAAAGTAATCTTCTTAACTTGACAACAGATAGCAGACATAAACAGAAAGAAGAATAATAAATAAAGAAAGACATCACACTATGTCACCCTTCGGAAATCCAAGGAATCTGGGGCCAGCATGGTATTGCAGATTTAAGTGTTGAAGAGGCATGTAAGCCTCTCAGTTATAAACTGTGCTTGACACAAAGTGGCTGCACAATTTTGAAAAATTGTGCTTTCTCTGTGGCCTGTGGATTCACGTAGAAGCATCCTGGCCTGTAAAATTCTTAATTCTTATTTTTTCTGAATTGTGAAATTTAGGTAAGTCTTAATTTTTGGGAAATCATAGAATCCCGTATGGTTGTGGAAAGCTGCTTCAGCTCAGATACATGGAGACAAAGCTGCTGGAGTGTTCTTTACAAATCCTTCAAACACTTAAAATCAGACATTCACCCTTGTAATGGGAGAAAATTGTCACTCCCATGAGATTCAGAAAAATAAGACCTGCATAATTTACCAAGGATTTAAATTCAGAGGCGGCATGAAGGCCTCTTAATATGAATAGTAATTGGACAATGCTGGCTCCTTGTGATGGAGAGCATCGTCTCCCTTTGTGGATCTAAGGAATCTGGGGCCAGTATGCTTTGCAAATTTAAATTTAGAGGCGTGAAAGTCAGTCTTTCACTATAAACTGTGCTTGATGCAGAGTGTCTGCAGACATTTGGGCTCTCTGGAGACGGGTTGTGGGCATTTCTTATGACCACTACTAACGTTCAGGTATAGCTGCGCAGGTTTGCCTGCACAGGCAGACCTGTGCAGGCATAATTTCTGAATTGGCTTGCAGTAGCAACAAAAATGATCAGTGCCTAAAAAGACGTCTAGCTGATGAAAAGTTGTTATTCACTGTTAACAAATGATGTTAACAATGAGTTAATATACATAGTCTACTGTTGTTTTATTTGTTCCGTTACTATGCTGAATATTTTTTTCTCATTTTAAAACTGAAATACATACATGATGCATGATCATGAATAGGCTCGAATAGGTGTATTCTCGTTTTACATTACTTCGCTATTTTGAATATTTATTCTCTTTTAAAAACTGACTTCATATATGGTTACTCACTATGAATAAACATACATAAGCATACATGGACACCGTCTTTGTCAGCAACCAGAATCAATCTCCTTTAGTTTTCACTAATTTAAAATATGCAGTTTATTTTTAAAGTTGTGATAGTCATTAGTTTTACTTGCCCAAGACAAGTGTCATTTCTCATATCAGTTAATAGAATCCTCAGATTCAGGACAGGTGCATGTTTCAAACTCGTTACAATGGCACCTGGATGAATTGCAAAACTATAAATATACGTTAATCTGACATCTGCAGCAATTATCAAAATGCAAATAAATCCGATACATCATTAATTAAGGTATGAGCACTTTGAAATTAAATAAAGCTCAGCATTTTTTTGTTTCTCTCTGTCCAGGGATGGGAAGAGAACGCACCGCTGCAAATATTGGGAATGTTGCCACTGTTGTGGATACGATATGTGCATTGACACGACAAAAACAGAAGAAAGACTGCGCCAGAAAAGCACAATTAAAAAATGGACAGTTATGGACGTGGAGCTGTTTCATATCAGAGGAAGGGAGACCAAAGCTGCGAGAGAGTAATGCTAAATGCCTTCAGTCAACCCAACCTAACATCAACCTTTGTGATAAATGTGTCATCGCCATTAGATCCATGAGCTGGTTCATGTAGTTCACCAAATTGGAATTTGGAAGAAACGTGAACGGGTCTCGATATAAACTGCATATATATATATATATATATATATATATATATATATATATATATATATATATATATATATATATATATATATATATATATATATATAAATTTTTATCACACCGTGATTTTTATACAATCATGAAGCTACAAATGTCGCTTAATATCGAAATTCACGCTACCTCGGTATATCTCCGTTGGAGAATTGTCGCCGAAGGGGAATTTATATAAGTGATAAATGAATTGGAATCGTGGGGACACAGACCTTTGACGAAAGCCTATTCAGCGACTCCAGTTGACGTAAACCATTGAGCCATCAAGGGTATATCTCCGTTAATTGTCGCCGAAGGGAATTTATATAAGTGATAAATGGTGGAATCGTGGGACACGAACCGCGACGAAAGCCTGACATTCAGCGACTCCGGTTGACGTAAACCATTGAGCCGCTCTTGATGGCTCCGGTAGTTACGTCAACTGGAAGTCGCTGAATACTTCGTCTGGTTATATCGTCACGATGTCATTATCACTATATAATTCCCCCTTCGGCGACTGGTCTCCAACGGAAGTCTCCGAATGGCGATGGTTCGATATTAAGCGACATTTGTAGCTTCTTGATTATATATATGTATATATATTAACATATATATATATATATGTATATATATATATATATATATATATATATATATATATATATATATATATATATATATATACACATATATACATACATATATATATATATATATATATATATATATATATATATATATATATACACGTATATACATACACACACATATTATATATATGTATATATATATATATATATATATATATATATATATATATATATATACTGTATATATATGTGTGTGTGTGTGTGTGTGAGTAATATATATATATATATATATATATATATATATATATATATATATATATATATATATATATATATATATATATATATATATATGTGTGTCTTTTTATTGCACACCTTTGAGTAAGGTTGGAGCCAGAAAGTAGTACCCTTCTGGTCTTCTGAAAATATGATGGGGAGAGTTGTAAGCCTGCCCCTCCTTCCCACTGGTGGTCAGGTGCTTATGTGCTGAAGGTCCCTGGGTTTTTGTAGCGACTTAATAACTGAGACGGCGCACCGACAACGATCATATTTCGATTGCACGGACAGTGGCCCTCATAGCGGACACAGGTCACAATTAGCATTCACAGATGTTTCCCTTTGTAAAATACTCGCTTTAAATTGCCAGTCACATAGCATATAAATTATTTATCATGTTGAGGTGAAATAATGTAATTCCGGTCCCTCATAAAAATTATATTATAATAAATTCAAATCTACCCATATTACATTTGTGTTGAAATATGATTGAATACCATATTTACGAATATTATCTATGATATGATTATGAGTCTCACAATTTTCTTAATTAAAACGTACCTGTGGCCAATTAAGCTTTAATTTATCATATTTTATACAAATCTTAGTTTGATGGCAAGATTTTTAAGATTTGTTCCTATTTTTGCCAGTAAAATGTATTGCTTACTTTTCCTTTAGAGGTTTTCAATACAGAACCAGTTATTATTCTTTTGTAGCCATTGTAACAATGCAATGATGTATGTACTTTTAACAATTGCAGAGTACCAAAATGAACATTTAAAATATGTTAAATGAAAAGGGCTCTCAGTAGACAATAAACACTGGATATGTAATGAACATTCTTATTTTCTATGAAAAAAAAATCCTTGTATGTAATAATACGTATGGAAACACACTGATTTATAACAATTTTTTTTAACCGAATATCATGTTATCAGTCGATAATGACTGTCAATACACGCTGAATGAACACGTATATAAAATAAACTTTTTATTTACATGAAAAACTCTTTGCTTGTTTACTTCATGCAATTTAGGCTATCAAGTCAAGCACTGGTGCATTTTCGGCTATTCGGCGTTGAGGCAATGAAGAGAGGGAGCTGGAGTGGTTGGACGGCAAGATGAAGAGATAGCCCACAGAAAATGCAGGCGATAGAGTATAGTACAAAAAGCTAAGTATATCTTAGTTTAAGCAGACCAATGAGCTGATTAACAGCTCTCCTAGGGCTGGTCCGAAGGATTAGATTTATTTTACGTGGCTAAGAACCAACTGGTTACCTAGCAACGGGACTTACACCTTACTGTGGAATCCGAACCACATTATAGCGAGAAATGAATTTCTATCACCAGAAATAAATTCCTCTTATTCTTCATTGGCCGGTCGGAGATTCGAACTCGCGACCAACAGGTGGTAGCTGAAGGCGCAACCCGCTCTCCCAACGAGAACAGCGTACAGTACAAAGGATCTCAAGATGGAACTGGACGAAACACTTCATTTACTAGCTAAGAAATGATAGTTAAAGGAAATTGGAAACAAGCTTGCAGAAAAGCAGGAGAAATGGAGATAAAATTAAAAGGCTAAAGAGTGCGTGTAGCTAGGTGAGGAAGGACTGCAGACACCCTTTAGTAATGACTACAGTGCACCATGTAAGATGCACTGAGAGCACTACCCCTTACAGGGAATCGTTGCAGGCGAATGCGACGGGAGATAACTGAATGTGCACTACTTCATGACAAACAATTGGATCTACACTCTGAGGTCTTGGACAGTAAGTGTTCTCGTTTACAGTTATTCACCCTCTAGTTTTAACTGAAAGCCGATATATATTAAAGGCAAAGCCTAAATACTCGAAAATTCAAAGCCGTTTAGTCTATGATGGTTATCATATAGTTCAATGTAATTAGTGACAAAATATTTTGATAAATGTTTTTGCAATATTCAACATGACAGTTTTCAAAGCGGGCCCAAAACAACCTTGAAACTATTATATTTTCCAGCATGTCATTATGAATATTTGCTTGAGAGGGCGATTTTCACAAATTTTGGGCCTATTTCGATTACATGACCCCTTCAATGTACTAGTTGGCACTGTTGTTATAATAACTCATATTTGTGAGTTTGAAAGTCTTCAGACCTCCAGAAATCGTCATCAGATCACTTACATGCCCACTCTCCAGCTGTCAAATGACATTTTGACACTCATAAGGATTCAGTTTGTAAAACCATATAATAGCCTTTCTTTGTTTTTCAGGGAGGCGGAAAAAATTAAAGCCACGGTCTTTATGTCTGCTCATGTGAGCAGCCAAAGCCTAAGACTATCCATTGTAAGGTGTCAAAGAAACGAGCAGGTAAAAGTTACTGCTACTTTATTACAGATCCAGGCAGTTTATATAGCGGCCGACTGACGCCGGCCCGCGAGAGACAATGGAATTGACTGTGACCTGAGGTCGAAACAATAAACAATATGTAGTGAACGAGTACAAATTACAATACAAAACATACAGAACTACAATATGGATACAGTCTTGATGCCTGTGAATGAAGAAACATGTGATACACAATGTGTGACATTTGTATAAATACGCATAAAGTACAAATGGTTAAAAATGCGTGACCTGGCACGTTTTAGGCGTGACTAATTGAGTTTGAAGAAAATGGGAAGTCACCAAAGAAAACATGCTCAGCGGAGACTTAATTAATGGCACCGCCGAAACACTACGCTGGTGCCGATGTGGTGACTTTACAAATACTCCCCACCAAGACGGGGGACGCCTGACTAATCCCCGTATCTGCTGGGACGCTGATGGTGCCGCGTTCCTTGAAGATAACGGAGGGTCTCCCGCCTGTGAGGCTGCTGGTTGGGCGGTCCTTCCTGGGGCGGCACCTGCTTGGGGTGGGGCGCTGGAGGCGGTTGGGGGAAGGTGCGTGCCGCTGTCGGGACTCTCCGACAGAAAGGCGGGCTTTAAGCGGTCTATTGAAACCCAGTCGTCCTTGCCAGGGAGTGCCAGCTGGAACGCCTTGCTGTTTCGTTCCAGCACGCGGAAGGGTCCCCTGTAGGCTTGGTTAGTGGTGGACGGACGGTGTCGACTCTGACGAAGTGTGGGTGGCGGATGACAGCTGTGGCGGCATGAAGGTGGTTGCTTTGTCGATATATGAGCACCTGCAAGGGGCGAACTTGCCGCCACGCCGCGGAGCCTCTGCAGTGATGGGGAGTGGCGTTCATCCGTCACGAGCTCTCCCGGCACGAGAGGTTCCCCATAGGTTTGTTCGGCTGCAGATGGGGTGCCGCCGCAGGGCCTCGGCGCACGCGCTGGCGGTGGCTTCTGCATGGGTGTGGCTTCGGGCCACCTCGCTGAACGGGTCTACCACCGCCAGGAGGTATCTGATCCATTTGATGGGGAAGGCCCACGACGCCGATGTGATGTGGGCCGAAGCGCGCCTCTGGCTGTGGAACTCGCCTACCCCCGACCGGCGTGACGACCCACTTACTGGTCTGGCACTGCAGGCACTGTTTTGCCCAAATGGCGCCTTGCACCCCGTACAGACGAACTTTTGAAAGCAGTTTACTTGGTCCTGCCGAGGTGAGAGGCCGAATTAGGCCGCATACCTGGCGCGTGTGAGGCTGAACCAGTGAACGGCCATCTGTGCTGATGTCACAGAGCAGGCCGGGGCCTCAGCAGTCACGTCCCGCCACGGAGGGATGTGACATGCAGCGGTATGCTGGGTTTCGGGTCACGCTGCCTGTTCTCTGGCAAGGTCCTGGTAATCTACACTGCCGCACTGGCGCCCAACTCCGACTTCCGGGAGAGGCGTTCGTTGGCGGGATTTTCTTGCCGGGGAGGTACCTGACGGAACAGGTAAATTCCGGCAATGGCTGAGAGGTGGCGCTGCCGTCTGGAAGACCATGCGCCCCAAGCCGAAGGCGAACCAGTGGCTGGGTGGTCTGTGAAGATTGTGGCGGGCGCCTCCAGGAGGAACTTGGCGTCAATCGCGGTACATCGCGTAGAGTTCCTGGCTGGGTCGGAAGGTGCTGTGAAGCGGGTCTCAGTGACTGAACTTCTTTGCCAAGAAGGCGAGGCTGGGGGCGCCGTTGATGATTTGTCGAACAGCACCGCAGGGCGACGCCACTGGCGCTCTGCCGTCAGCCGGAGGGGAGCTCCTGATCTGAAAAATACATGGTTAACAGGAGGGCATTTTCTGTCAGGGAAAAGGCCTGTTGCTGGCTGGGTCCCCAAGACAGGGACTTGCTTTAGGACTTCCGTCAGGGGGCCGTGGTGTGCGCGACATCCCGGGATGAACCGCCTGTGTGAAGCTACCATCCCGGGCGAACCTGGACGGCTTTGATGGAGGTGGTCGAACTTGGCTACGCTGCCACTTTCGATGTAAGAGGGCGGACGCCCGTCGGAGACACCTCGTGACCCAGGAATCGGTTTTCGACGCCATACACTGTCAAAACGACGACGAGGCCGCTCTCTGGAGTGCTGGAGGACTGCTTTGATGTGTCTCTGTACCGCCGTGAGACCTGGAAATATGAGAATGTCGCTGATTTAGTGACGAGAATTTTAGGTCCCCAGATGCTGTCCATGAGCCGCTGGAAGGTGGCCCTGGTTCTCAGCCCGAAGGCAGAAGGCGGTCATAGGAATCTAAGGCGGAGCGATGGCTGTCTTTGGTATGTCTCTGGCTAACAGGTACTCTGAAATAAGATTAAGAAGGTCCACTTAGTGAATATTTCTGGCCCCGTGGAAGGAGGCTTATGAGGTCTTGCATGTTGGGTAGAGGCAGGTCGGGCTTGCTGCACATGGAGTCGCCAGAAGTCGCCGTGCAGAGGGTCTCCAGGAGCCACCCAGTTTCTGCACCATGTGGAGGGGGAGGCCCATGGACTGGAGGCTCTCTGCAGATGCCCATCTGTCTCCATCTCCCACACGCTTTTTCGCTCCTGAAGGCGCTGAGGGGGAAGCTCATGAACTCGCATGTCAGCCCTTAGTCACTATATGGTGGTATATGCCGTGCTTGGCTGGGGCCCCGGGACTTGGAAGCGGCTCGGCTTAATAATTTAGAACCTGACAGGTGTGCATACTGTGGGGGCGACACGCACTGATGCGGGTCTGGGTCCCAACAGGAGACACCGCAGAGCCGTGAAACAGAGGCGCTTGCTCTACGCCGCACTAAAGCAGGGGCCGGCGCGCTGAGGAATCGGCCCCAGAGGTTCCACGCCCGCGACGATGAAGTCCAGGAGTAAATTCTGGCCATGATGCAGATCAACAGGTTTGAAGTGCCAGAGAGATGTTCGCTGGCGGCCGCCAGGCGCGCCGCTGGCTCCAGCACTGGGCTGCGTCCTCTCGGATGCTGAAGACCGAACATTAGCAGGCTCCTGTATCGATCAGCGAACATCCCGTCGAGACGGTACGGTGACATGAAAACCTACCGTTTTTGAGCTCGTTCTTCGGCCGCCATGGCGGCCTGTCCTGCTGGTCGGCCACCGCCCTTCGCTTGAACGCAACCAGGGCGGCAGAGGCAGTTTCGGCGCCTTCTCCAACCACTTGTAAGCCACGCAGAGCTCGCACCCATCTGCTGTGGTTCGTGGATGCCTGCTGGCGATGGCGTCGACGGGCCGTCACTACCCCCAGGCTGACGGAGCTGACCGGCCAGGGGCTGGTTTGAATGGCCAGTCGGATTGAGTTCAGATAGAAGGCGCCGCTCATGAGGTCCTCGGCAGCGGTGTAGGGGCACATCAAGGCGACCGGAGGAGCTGGGCGTATGTGGATTTCCTGCAGTTTATCTCCTGCCGCTTTGTGCCAACGCAAGCTCGCAGTGACAGAGATCGGCAACCATGCCCCAAGCGCCTGAGTCTGGAGGTCGTGGGCGGATTTATGGCAGTCGATAGCACGGCGCGCCCGCCGCGAGCGGCAGGAGCAAAGCTCTGAGAGGAACTTTAAAGCAGGCGCGAGGTGCTCGGGTACTGCCAGGATGCGAGTTTTTCTACAATAATCCTCCCGAAGGGCGCGACACCTGTGGCTCGCCTCAGCAGGATTTGGTCCGTCAGGTCCGCTGATTCTGGCGGTTTCACCCGTTGTTACCGATGGTTCTCGCGAAACGGCAGCCTTATGGTGAGGGAAGTGCTCAAGGATTGCAGCGTTCAGCCAGCCGCGGTGTTCGGGCGCGGTGTGGAGCGCGAGTGGCCTCATGCAAAGGCTGGCACTGGTGTGATGGAGGCAGGGTAACTCGAGTCCGCGGGTCCGCTAACTGCAATAGTTGAGATATCCGCCCATGCTCGCTCCTTTGACCCCTTACTGGAGTGGTATCATACGAGTAACACACTGCATACGTGGAAGCCCGCCAGTGACGCCAGGCACGCGACGCAGAGTCAGGCACGCCAAACGCCGGTTACAGCCGCTGTTTAGGTCGTTAAGAGCCGCGGAGAAATCCTGGACAAGAGACTAAGTCGCCGCAGAGTTCCTGCGCACGGCCTGGATACCCCGGGGTCACCACCGTAAGGTGTCAAAGACCCAGCAGGTAAAAGTCACGCTACTTTATTACAGATCCAGGCAGTTATAGCTTGCCGCATCGACGCCGCCCGCGAAAGACAATGGATTTGGATCGTGACCTGGAGGTCAAACAATAAACAATGCTGGAGAGTTGGGCGGGCCATGATACAGTCTTGATGCCTGTGGAATGAAAGAAATATGTGATACACAAATGTGTGACATTTGTATAAATACGCATAAAGTAAAAATGATTAAATGCGTGACCTGGGCAATGCTTAGGCGTGACTAATTGAGCTGAAGAAAATGGGAAGTCACCAAAGAAAACAAGCTCAGCGGAGACACAAAGTCCACAATGGGTGAAATCGTGCAAATACCACAATGTGTGCAAGAAGATTGAAGGGGGACAAGCACTGAGAAAAACCACTTAATATTTAATACATAATCGTCAGGCAGAAATGACACCTAGACCTCTTAATACAAAAATATCTGAAAACACAACTACCCTTACAGAACAATACTCAAACACTTACACTACTAAATAAAGAAAGCAACACATCCATACTTGCTAAGGGGCCCAGAAAGTAAGAGAAGGTCAAAGAGACAGAATAACCCAACACATACAGGCTAGGTAAACCATATAAGGTCGTGATCTCCTCAAGACATTAAGCAAGGCTTACAACGTCACATATATCAAACTCCACGTCTGGAGCAAAAACCCGGGTATGCAGGGATAAAAGAACCCACACCAGGGTCCATGAGCCGCGATCAACTAACTGCAGCCTGTGCCAGTAATTCCACCTTACCTGCTGAAAGTGAGGTCCCTCTGAGAGATACAAAGCCAGAGGCGAAGGTGAAGTCCAGCCTGCAACCCAATATTGGTGGAGCAGAATCCCACATGACTATTAATCCTCAGCTTGTAGCAGGGGCAGCAGGTAATGAATGTCAATAGGACTTCCAACAGGCAGACAAGTATGGTAACAACCTTTCTAAAATGGCTCCGAAAACATCACGAGACCATACATAAAACCTCTCAAAGAGATGGAGCTCGGACCACACTACTTGAAAAGAAAAAAACAAAAAACAAAATTATAATAACAGGTAAACAAGCAAAAGGTCTCTGAAGAGGAAAACAAAAGACCTAAAGGAACACTGCACAAATGGCGTAATACTAAGTTAACAATATACTTAATCAAATAATACCAAAGAAGACCAGCATACTGACTAAACAACACACACATATACATATATATATATATATATATATATATATATATATATATATATATATATATATATATATATATATATATATATATATATACATTTATATATACATACACATATATATATATATATATATATATATATATATATATATATATATATATATATATATATATATATATATATATATATATATATATATATATCATATATATATACTTTTTAAAAAATATATATAAATCCCCTATATAAGAGGACGGGACAAGAAGGAAATGAAAGAACGATTAAAAAATCCAAGTACTGTAAGTATTTAGGGATAACCTACTGTCCACATTTAGGGCGTTGAAGTGTGAGGACGGGATGCAAAATTGGCCAATATACAGTGGAACTAAGCGTTTTGATGGCAGGTAAAAATTAACATATTGCCCGAAGACCAATAGATTCCATGCTTGACATGTAATTTCCTTCCCCCCCTCTCAATAATCATGAGTCTTTCACTAAAGGTAACTTTGAGACGCTCATTTTATTTGTAGCGGGAAACTGTGCGAATGAAATTGATGGCAGTGCGCGGGGTTCGCATCCGAGGTCCATCTTTAATGAACCTCGTGAAGTTATTCGGAGATGAAATTCAACAACTAATTTCAGCGTAGTATCAAACTTGTGGTGTGAAAATACCATGTAGGTGATTAAAATGTTAGATTGCAATTTCTTATTTAAACGAATTTTATAATGAATTTTATATTTCATGGATACACAACAATGGCCTCTTTCTTGACCACATGAAATTGTTTATTGGTCTGTGGTGAACATGTCTCTTTTTCATTTGGAAGATACAATTTATTGGTCTGCCATTGCATCCTTTACAAGGAACGTTAACGGGAACACCTTTCACAAAATCAGGTTTTTACAAATACCCTCCCCAATCATAGCAATACATTTCATAAATAATATTTCATCTTTATTTCGTTTCAAGGAGAAATTATATTCCTTCTAAACTGTTTAAACTCTCTCTCTCTGAAATACACTTATTTATTGAATGAACAAAGAACTTCAAAATGATAACAACTACGTTGCAGTTAATTTTAGTTATTTTAGGAAGAAATCAGATTTAGCAGAGATACTCCGCAATAAATATATTTCCCACAATTATCCTCCTAAGCATGTAACGAGTACTAATATAATAATTCTTGATTCTATCACATAGTTAATAACATCCCTTATTATCACAGGTTATTACAGGTATCTAGGCGTCGAAATCTTTTCTTTCGTTGTACTTGTTTGGAAATAAAATGTCTTGTAATGTGTTTACAGTCTATAATAAAAGAAATCATTCAACCAAATATTGTAATGTAATTTTATGCATTTTACTTCCACGTTTTTATTCCATTTAACAGAAGTTTAATACTTTCCGTTCCAGTTTAAACGTTTGTAGTCAGTTAATCTTTAGCAAGGTGACCTCTTGTCATTTATTCTTCATGTCTATTTTCAGCAGGGCTTATATGCTTTTGCGATATAATTAAAAGATGACTTAGTGCAAGGATGTCAACTTTGTTTCGACGGACTTTTGTTTCAAAGCCACTAGATTAGTTCATAAAAAGAAAGAAAAAGAATCTTGGCAATCATTTCTTATAAAGTTATAATATATATAAAGCAAAATGCTTAATTGTTAAAATTTTCTCCAAATCAGATAGGGAGGCAAAGGAACGTTCACATGTTCCTTTAAATAATAATAATAATAATAATAATAATAATAATAATAATAATAATAATAATAATAATAATAATAATAATAACATCCTTTTTTTCAGCTCAAGGCCATATACATGGAATATACAAGTACAATACACACAGTCTAATGCTTAATTGTCAAAATTTTCTTCAAAACAGATAGGGAGGCAGAGGAACGTTCCTTTAAATAATAATAATAATAATAATAATAATAATAATAATAATAATAATAATAATAATAATATCCTTTATTTCAGCTCAAGGCCGTATACATGGAATGTACAAGTGCAATACACATAATCTAGGTACATAAGATAACATGTTAAAAATAATAATCGGCAGTATCCACACAGTTGTTGAAGAAGTTAAAAAAAAAAAGAATTCATAATAACGGTAATGACAGTAATTATATGGAGAATAGTAAAAAATATTAAAAATGAGAACAATTACAAATGCAGATTGCAGACAATTAATTTCCAGCTAGGGACCTTTTTTGGTTACAGAAGTCAGGTCCAGAAGGCTAAATACGAAAATTGAAAACAGCAAAATTCTACAATAACATTAATCACAGTAAAAAAAATACCATTAATAAGAAGAAACGTAGAAATATAATAATAATAATAATAATAATAATAATAATAATAATAATAATAATAATAATAATAATAATAATGTCATATTCTGCAGATGACACTTCATAATTACAAAAATAGAGAATAAGTCATTTAAGAAACCAGAGCCTCATTATCCCATCTTTCCCAAAATTTAGATCTTCTTGCCTCACTGCATAGGATGTGTTGTATAAGCGAATTGAAATGTTGTTCTGTCGGGTGATCAGGCTGAACATTGTTCGCTTAACAATGATTTTTAAATTATCCAGGCGGTTTTCTATGAACATCTGGGTGGTGGAGTGACAGCTAGGAGTGTACTATAGCAGTACGAGCGGAAGAGCTGCAGTTTCGTGTCTTGGTGACAGAAGGCAAACCTTGCAATCATGTTGCCAGTTGTACATAGTCTACGACGCCTCTGTTCTATGTCTGCCGTAACTTTTAGGTCGTTCGTGATAATGTGGCCCAAATACGAAAATTCATGCACGAATTCCATACGATGATTCCCGAGGAAAATTTGTGGTTCTGCAATATGTTTAAGCGATCTTGGGAGCAGTGACATACAGTGGGTCTTGGTTTCGTTGTATAGGGTATCAAATTCCTCTGCATATTGGCGGCAGGTGTCGATGAGTCGCTGGAGGCCTTGCACTGATGGGGAAATCAGATCCATATCGTCGGCGTAACAGAGGTTCTTTATTGTTGTTTCGTTGATAGCGCATCCGATTAGGAGTGAGTTCAGTTTGACATTCAGCGCATCTGTGTACGTATTAAGCAGGTATGGAGAGAGAATATCCCCCTTGCCGAAGTCCGTTTAAGGAGCCGAAGGTGTAGGCAATATGTTACCCCATTTGACACAGAATTGCTGTGTGGAGAACCAACAACATAAAATGCCATTTAAATATAGAGGTGTGCCTCGTTTGTGCAGCTTCAGTAAGAGCTTCAGGTAGTTTACTATGTCAAATGCTTTTCTCATATCTACAAAACAGGAAAACAAGAGAGGCTGATGATAGGTAATAGTTCAGCAAATCTTTCAGGATCTAGATGCAGGTGTAGGTTGAGTGTTTGTTGAAAGCCGAACTGGTCGTCAGTAGTGTGTAGAAAGGGGAGAAGTCTCACTAGAAGAACGGACTCGAGTATCTACGACGCAATTGTAGTAATTGCAATCGGGTGATAATTGCCCATGTCAGCTGCATCCTTTAGCAGCAATGTCTAGCTTGTTTTTATGAATGGTATTACGTGAACTAACTAAGAGTAGGGAGTCTGAGAGAAACTGGTGAATTATGCACGCACTTAATAGAGCAACTAGCAACATGTAAATCATCGGATGGCAGAATTTGAAAGCTTCAGCCCGCAGACCATCGCAGCCGGGCGATTTATTATTAGGCAGATTGTTTATGGCATCGCTGATGTTACCTGGCATAATACGATCGGCGAAATGAAACTGAATGTCATCAATAAGGAGGTTATCTACATCCCTTCGGGAGTCTTGATCGTTTATGCAATTCAGGATAGTGCTGAAGTGACCGCCCCACATTCTTGCCATAGCCTCGTCACCGACGGCTTCTCCTACTCTATGTGATAGTTTTTTAGTTTTGGGATTTAGGGATTGAATGTCTTTCCTAAGACAAGGGTAATCGCCAGATTCTAATTTTCTACACATTGCATCAGCTCTTAATTGCTTTTCATTCAGTCTGCAAGGCTTAAGGGCAAGTTTGAACTGCGCTCTCGCCTACCTCATCAGCAGTGCAGTGTCCTTCCCTCGGGCTACCATTTTGCCTCCATAGTAGGAACATTTCTCGTGAATGTGTATAAAGATCTTTAACCAATTCATTCCATCCAGGTACATTACGAGAGTTGCCTTGACGAGAACTAAAGGTATCCCTGCCGGAGGCGAGCATAGCGGAAATTATATTCGAATAGAATTCTTTCAGATCTCTCCTATGATGATCGTTTCTACATTTTGGGTTGGTGCACAGTAAGGCATCTGTCGGTTGGGCTATTGGCCGCAGCCTGGTTTCCGTGGTTTCCCTGAAGGATCTGGTTTTCTGTTGGTTTTTAAAATCCCAGTTAACAGTTGGTGGGCGATCAGTTAGGGGGTTCACGGTAGGGAGGGATGGGGTACTGAATGACACCTGTAAGAGGATGTGATCATATCCCATTGCAAGATCGTAGCGAATGTTGCAGGTCACAATAGAATCATGAAGTTGAGGGGACGTGATGCAGTGGTCCAGCCAGGAGTTGTAACTGTGTCCGTATAGGAGGAGGGAGGGAGGAGCATTACATCGCTAATTCGGAGAGCGTGACTTTAACAGAAGCGAGTAAGTTTCTTATAAAATTGTTTTATGGGGTGAGAATTAAGGTCCCCAGTTATACAAATATGATCAGCAATAGAATCATGAATAATGCTGTGTAACTCACCTAGGATCATGCAGAATTGATCAAAATTATTGTTCTTTTCCCATGGTATGCTGTATGAACATTAATTATTAGGATCTTAGAGTTCCCTACAGTCACTTGAAGCCCCAGCAATCTATCACTCCTATAGGTCATCACATTCACCATATTGTCTAACGATTTATGCCACAGGAAAGAAAGGCTCCCTTTCGGGCGCCCGGCTACGATGTGATCTGTAACTTGCGTCGATGAGGTCGAGAAAGCTCTGAAAGTCTTCATGCACTGAATCGCAGATGGCAAGGTCGTGAGGCCAGAGGAGCGTTTCTTGTAATGGAATGATGCCTTTGAGGTTTTTGCAGAACATGTTAAGGGGAGGAATGTTCCGCTTGAGGCCAAAAATATTCCAAGAGATCATATCTAATGTATCCATGGCAGCTCACGAAAATGGGAAATGAATGTGTTGACCATCTGGGTGTAGATGAGGGGTTTGGCTAGCGGGGGTGGCCAGTCACTCGCCGTGGGAGGTTGGCTAGCTCTTGTGGTAGAAGGCGAGCCTGCACCTAAACACCTGCTTGGGGTGTCAGTAAGTTCCCCTGGGCTATGGTTGGTCCCGGATCAGGTTATATCTTGAGACATTTATATTAGGACCGAAATTCTCGCCTTTAAGAACATCGAGGTGTTGAAATGGGCAGGTAATCCTGTAGGCCACTTTAAGTTTAATTTTGCATGAAAGTTCGTGGGAGATAAGAGGGTCGGAGCCCGTGAGAAACTTGACTCTCTCGCTATTGTACTGGAAGAGATATATCCCATAAAGGAAACTGCCAGAAGGGCCATGAAAAATTCCTGATAAATAAAAATAAATCTGATAAACCTAAAAGAAGGACAGTGTAATTTAATACTCACGGTTCTCATGATGTTTATTTATAATGTGGTGAATAATGATGGTAATATTGGTCTTCCTTTCAGAGAGAAAGCCAGTCTATGAGAACAGAGAAAGCTTTAGAAAAAGAGCAAGACCTCTTTCAATATGAACATTAATGTGGAAGAGTGACAGTGACTTGTATATTTTCGTTATTAAGGCTGCCTTAAAAATGAAATATATGAAGATATTGGTGCGTTAGTTTATAAGAAACAAAAGAGGATAGGGAGTAATATTCAATTCAAAAGGCGTTGGATAAAGTCTTCCTTTCAAGGAAAAAGAAATAGACGTTGACCTCGTTTCTTGAAGTTTTCGGATTATGCTAAACAACTGACGAAGGGCGCTTTGAAAGAAGTAACAGAAGGTAAAAGACTCGAAAGCAGGTTAGCGACAGGCTTAAAGTTTTCGGGTAAAGAATCGGAAATAAGGAATATAAACCTAAGAAGTGTACTAGAAATCAAAGGGAAAATAAAATTTCAGTATCAAGCAAATATAAAGAAGTGATTGGTCTGTGGCTGGTCTAGATTAAGCTGGCATTATGCCGGCACAGGCCCTTGCCCTAAGGCAAGTGTGGAAAAGCGGGAAAGGCGGTGGGCCTCTGAATTTGTGCGGCTCAGAAGTGATGAAAGGAGTGTGAGGATGTACTTGTTTTCTTGTTGTTAATCTTATCGCCTTTGATTTTGCTCCTTTTATTTCGCTTTCTCATTATCTTAAAGACTTTTTCAGTCCAATTTCACACGACTAATTTAACCTTTTTCTTATCATTTTTTTCAGTCGGTTTTATTTGAAAATTCGTTTTAGTACAAATTTGATATCTTATGCAGAAATGAAATATGAGCGTCTTCAGACCCGCGAGTATCTCTTTAGGATGTACACAGCTTACCCACTTGAGTAGGCTACTCTCTCCTTCTCTGAATGAAAAATTGCTTCCATCTGTACACAGGTCATTTTTCTGTTCTTCTTGGTAAAGTTAAATGAATGAATTGTTTCTCATATCATTCTGTTTTCCTCTTTGTTTTAGCTTCCACTGAATTCTATTTTATAAGACTTATTTTAATCCAACCCAACTAAATTCCATTATGGAGACAGAAATGAAGAAAAACAGTTAGAAAAACAAATTAGGTTAGATAAACGACGTCTACTGCTGAAGGTGCAAAAGAGTTTTCCTTTGAGAGATTGAGGGTCAGGAAAGTTATAGGAATCGCAAGAAATATAAACAAGAAGAATGATAAATATGAAGGAAAGATGCTGGGCAGAAAACATTGAAGGTAACAGCCCTGATTTGGCACAAGAACTTCTTGTGTTAAAAAGATAGAACCAGTCTTTCGGCTTAACAGCACATAATACTGGCAAATGGTGCTTGCAGGAAAAAATAAATAAATATCAACATATTGACCAAATAGCTTACTTTTGATTCTAATCTATGAATGAATTTTAAAGATTAACGATGAAAATGAAGAGATATTTGTTTCTGAACAGCGTGACCGGACTTCACTATCGATTCTTCAGGAGACGTTATACAGGAAATAAATTTTGTCTACTTCACTGAAAATTTGAATTCTCTCTCTCTCTCTCTCTCTCTCTCTCTCTCTCTCTCTCTCTTCTCTTTTACAAATTGATATTGACATGATTACAGAAAGGAAAATTACTTTTTTAGTTTCAGAATTTTGTTGTGTGCATGCATGCCATGATTACAGTGTTCAAAAGTATCACGTATTGACTGAATGGCAACTAAACAAAAATCTAAGTACAGTTGTTTATATGTAAAAAAACAAAACGGACAAATACTTTACTCTACTGAAAATATTCCTTTAATATGAATACTATAAATTCGCGTCTCACAAATAATTGTGAAATGGTTCTTTTATTTTGTCCTCTGCTTCTACATATTTCAAGTATGAAAAAGAATTATTTGATGAATTGAATGTAAATTATATCAAAAGGTATTTAAATTCGTAAAACAAAAGTTGAACAAGACTCCAAAGTATTTCATAGTAACATATAGCAAACATTAGGGCTACATTTTTTATCTGATCTTTTCTACAGGTTTCCTCGAACCAAAAGCGCAGTGTTGGAGTGACGGTTTGTTGAATTAGGTTTGAAGAATTAGAGGAATTCCGCTTAGATACTAAATGAACTATGCTTTTATTTAAATATATTTACTTATAAAAAAAAATAAAAACAGATAACTGAAGAAATTTCGGCTTTAGAACACCTTCATTCCTTCAAAATATATTGCTGAAATAGGAGAAGAATTATCTGTCTGTCTCACGATAATACTACTGTATGTCTTTTTTGACTGAAGCATCGCTGAATCTAGTTTTGTTTTCTGTCTAAACAGACATTCACTTTTCAAAGAGACGAAGAAACGTCTCGGATGAATATTGCAATATGGAAGCTTCTTCAAAATATTATAATGTTTATAATCTGCACAGTGCAGCTTTTTTTTTTTTTTTGCCTTTCATTGTTGTTAATCTTTTCTCCCATAGAAGTTTGGTACCAGAAAGAGTTAGCCTTCCGGTTCTCAGTAAGTCTTCATTATGAGGTTATTAGGCTGTGCCACCAACCTATGCTGACATTATTACTATATCAACCATATCTATTCTAGTCCATGAATATGAGTATATCAAAACCATTCCATTTATACTTCTTGCATTTTTTCTTGGTCGCATTTTGAGTTCGTATAATTTTAACTATTTCGAGGGCGGAACTCCAATATTGGAAACATGTTGAACGAAAGTTTCAAAATGGCCATAACTCTCCAAGAAAAAATAACAACTCCCAGAATGGATGGCTTTCGGTCTGGTGGTTTACTTACTATTTTATTTATTATTACATTCATTAAGAATGTTTTAAATATAACCACGCATGCAACTTTAATTTTAATCTATTTTACAACAACAAAAAAAATCATTCTGGACAGTAATCTCTCTCTCTCTCCTTCTCTCTTGAATGTCATCCAAACGAAGTGGTATGAGAGTGAGCAACGCACAAAACTTCAGAAACAATCAATTACTTACAATGTTGGGATAAATGCAACGCTGCATGACCTAAAGAGCAAGTGCCACAGGTAAAAAAGTCACGAAGGTTAGAAAGTCACAGAGAAAAAAGTCACAGGGGAAAAAATCATTAATCTTTCCTAATAGTGATCCCCAAGGATTTTAACCCGATATGTATCCACCTTTGCGGAGTGTTTAGTACAAGCTCGTTGGGGATTACCGTATAGCATGAACAAAAGACTGTAAATATCATAAGGATAATGACCCCCAAGAAATATTAGTTCTAGATAACGAACCGGAAAACCCTTGGGGATCACTACCTGGGAAAGATCCAAAATATTTTCTGTTTTACTATTTTAATTGCTTTAATTGCCACCATAAATTAATGACTTTTTTTCCTGTGACTTTATTTCCGGCCACCCTTCCACTTGCTCAACCATTTTCTCTTTTTTTTTATTTTCTTTCCGTATCTAAGTAGGACAGTATGGGTTATCTTTAAATAGAGTACATCGGGTCAATACTGAAGATTCTCTGACCAAAACAGATTATCGAACTTTAATATATTCTTTACAGGAGCATTGATCGAGAAATCTCTATTGAAATATTTCATAACCTTTGAAATTATATAGTCCTGACCTTGTACACTAGGTAAATGACTATTAAATAAAAATTAGCAGCTGAGAAAAACGTATCCAAAGAGCATTGCGCAGAGTTAAAGCATTAGCTAACTTATTAATGAAATGAAAATCCTGAAAATCCTATTTTGAAAGTTGATAGAATTCCTTTAGATTTTCATTTAAGTTCAGTGAAGGGAATCAGGATAAAATGTTCTAGATTCAGTTTTCATACATATTATTTATTTTAGATAAACAAAAGGAAGTTTCCATACATAATATTTAAGAAATATTAGAGATAGTTTTCCATAGTGATATTCACCAAATAACTTACCAGACTGGTGACACCTTTCTAAATCTTGAATGTAATGTTTAATTTGTTTGACAGATATATCCTTTATAAAAGCGGAAAATCATTTTTATAACAAACTGTTGTAAGTCATCGCTAATCATTTACCTGGAAATGATTACCCGAAAACTTTTTTATCTGTACAATGTTCCGTGAATGTTATTGTCTCAAATATTCAAAAGCTCAGACTTCTATTCAAGCTTACAGATATATAAAATACTTAGAACAAGTTAAGAACTGGAATATAAAGTACTATGTCGTACTTCTCAGGAAAGTAAGGGAAAACTCACAATTAAATACGTTATAAAACTTCTTGAAAATAAACATGTAGTGCAAAAAAATAGAGCTTTCGTTCGACTTCTGAGGACTTATTCACTAAAATGGGCTATAACAAACCACCCAGAAAATTATGTAAATCAGGAAAACAAAAATGAAAAAGAGCATTACAAAAAGTGAACTGTTAATCTGGTTGTTGGGCCCTTGTCGATTCTAAAATTTTATGAGGCATTCTCGGTGGAAGAAACCTGGAGTCAACAAGGTAATTTTGTTCCTAAGTAGCACTTTGGTTTTTGAAAGATTTTAAAAGATTAGGACTATTTCTAAAGTTAGAAGTACCAGGACATTGGTAAATTTCTTCACTTAATTACATTCCAAACAATGCATAAGTTTCCAAAAACGGTATTGTTAAATTAATAAGGGAGTCTTTAATACATCTTCTGATAGTTTTATCAAAGCATCTACATATAACTTTACCATATTTAAAATAATTTCTACGATGCTTTTCCGAGCTGTAGAACCTTAATTATTTCCCACTCTGCAGGATGAAATGGGTTCCTTTTCACGTTCAACAGAAGACCGACCACTTTTACTATTACAACAGGAATCATAGACAAATCAGCCAGTAGGGTAAACAGCATCTTGAGACAGTTTTCCAGGTTAAGAACTCTTTAGCCTACCGATGTATAAAAACCATAGAGCAGGTTTACAACTCCTAAACAACTGACATATAAAAGCAACTTAAAGGATGTTAACACCTCTTAGTGCATGTAATTAAAGAGCATCCATTATTTTCTTCCGGATCATAATTCATCACTGTTTTAGGGAGTCTCTCATAGTATTCAGTAGCTCAAAGTAGATGGCGTTCCCCTTGATTTTCTATAGTAGTAATGGATCGAGAAATGAAAATACGCGAATGAATAATTCCGTGATCGCCGAAGACTTTTCTTCCTTGGAGAAACTGATAAAAAAAAATCATGCAAGAAGACGATGCTTCCAATACATATCATATCTACTTTGGGTGACGCCGGTCTATTTCTTTCTGACATGGAGCCTGTAGCTGTATTGCACTCCTTTGGTGTCGCAAGACTTAGAAGTCACCCACTGAAATTTCATCCCAAAAATCGTTTTAACGCTTACCTTTTCCCTTTAACAGATGTATTTGTACTGGACTATTTCCTCTCTAAGTTTTACTTCTTTTAGGAATAAATTATATCACTATTTAAGAATATCATCAGGTGAAAATTAGTGTTCCTGCGATACTACTTATTATTTTTTATGAATAAAGGTTGAACCGAACCTGCTTAATAAGCTTTGGAATGATATCATAATACGTTCCTCCTGAGAATAGGAAAGCATGTCAAGAGGTCGATTGTGAAATGCATGAAATAAGTGGCTGGAGAGAGATTATTAAAGAAAGACTCACGGGACGATCAGTAACTGAAGTCTTTGAAAACACAGGTCTGCACTTCACGTTCTCTTTGTACCTTTCAATGGTAGTGATTTACCCTCTCTCTCTCTCTCTCTCTCTCTTCACACAATGTACAACAGGAGAAATTGAAAGCGACGAAAAGATAACTGAAAAGGATCCTCTACGTGACCCCAACGAAAGACTCGCTATCTTCAGTTGTCATAACCACAGTACATCAGAGTTCATGAGAAATTGTACTTCCTCCCAGATGACAATTGTATATAAAATTTACATGTCAAATATTAAACTGACAACCCTGAAATATGACTGCGCTGGTTAAACTATTATACCTTTTCCAAGATGTTCAAAACACCTTCGAAGTCCTGATACAGTGCTGAATACATTGAAAGTGTCCGCAGTGAACAAAGATCTGACCATCTTATAACTGCCACAGTTTAATGATCAGGCATTTTGCCATTCCATATTGGTATTTGTTCAGAGATGGAGATAAGCACATATGAGCATATAAACCACACACGGTAACAGACAGACCAGTGAGTTTTTTTAGTGGGTATATGTACCCTCTGCGCGTGCGCGTATGTATGTGTATGTGTGTGTGTGTGTGTGTGTGTGGTTGTGTGTGCGAGAGAGAGAAGGAGAGACGTGAGCGTAGAGAGAACTCAGATTTCAGTCCTTCAACTTTACTCTCATTTTAGTCAGAAATGATTTGATTCCACGTGGGAATATATGCTAGAATTAACGCTTATTTTGACTGAATAATTTATGAAGTCCTCTTTTCTCAGTTAAGCCCAGCTTTGTTTATTCAAAACAGTCACTTTTTTCGTCAAACACATTCTAATTCATTACAAAGTTATGACTGGACTTTGTAATGTGTAAAGGTAATCCTCAATCAGAAGGCCTTTGCCGAAAGATAATAAAGCTGAGAGCACCACAATCACAACGACCTTTCACAGTCAGTAAAGCGAGGTTTTAAAGGCCCTCTTAAAGAGGTGTCTGTCTATGTTGAATAGGATCCGTTAATTCCCAAAGAAGAAGAAGAAGACGGAGGCTCTTGCTCACCAAAGAGGGATGAGGTTATCACAGAAGGTCGCCGAGAATTCGGAAAATCTCTCCGTGTTCACCCGCTTCAGTCCTATCCTGAGAGTATTTAGAGTCTGCCAGTTTTCAGGGCGAGTGCTTCCGTTATGAAAAAGGCCTCAAATTTATGTTTCTTTCACTTCCGTTATGAAAAAGGCCTCACATTTATGTTTCTTTCTCTCCCCTGCCATTAATCCACCCATTTCCAGCATTACAAATGCTCTTTTACTTCTACCAACAAAGTACGACACATGTGTAAGCTTCTCCGTCTTCCTGTTTGCTTATTTCTGTCTGTCCGTCCACAAGATGATTAAAAAGACATTATATATTTCAATGAATTATTTTGGTATGACAGGATTATAAGATAGATTTGCATCTAGATGTTGATCCAAGAGAGGTTCCAGTATTATGTTCATTTAACGCTGCAAGTTAGGGAATATTTTCTGAATATTTTGTCAGTTTCAATGATGTATTACTTTTTCCTATGTCAGAGACTTGCAAAGACAGCTTGACTGTGAAATACTGATGTTACTGCCTGAGGCCATTAAAGTTATAATATGTGTCAGAAACTTTGATAAGATTAATGATCTCCGTCAAGTGGAACAGATTGCCACTCCTGTAAACTGTTTGAAAGCACTACCCACTATCAAATGACTTTCACAGGTCCATTTATTACTCAGTTTGTTCTAGAGTTTAACCATATTCAGGAAATTATGGTCTTGTGCTATAAAAGTATTCTACAGTTACATAAAAGTTGAAAGCGAGACAGACTGCATTAAATGCAAAATAAATGG
>NC_089753.1:60727761-60742761 GCF_040412425.1 Macrobrachium rosenbergii
TTATGCCACTCTTCTGAACTGTTGTTGAACCTTGGCAAGCCGTTAAATGTTCGGTCATGAACATTCTATGATGCAATAGATAACGTTGGTTGAATTCCATGTCCACTCCGACCCCTTGCTTGCCCTAAGCATGTAACTTCAAAACAGGCGATGAATTCTGGCGTTAGGTCACCCTCGTCGCTTATTACTGAGAAGCCTTCTATCACATCTGCTACTGGCAAAAATGCTAGTGCAGAGAAAAACTCCTGATCTTCGTGATACTGCTGTCTTAACCTAAGGTCGCATACCTTCTTAAAAATTGATTTTGACAAATGGTAAAGTCAGGAGGCAATTATTGCATTACTCTTTCTTGACCCTAGTTCAAAATCCGTTAGTGATGATGTGGGAATGAGCTGAGAGCATAGCTGCAACAAATTACTGAACAGTCGGTCGTAAGTTTCTTTAGTCTTTTTGGGAAGCAGAGCAAAAACGCGGGGAATGCTGAATGCACCCTCTTGGACATGAATGCAGTAAAGTTGATAATATATTTGTGCGAAAATTTTAAAAGTTCCACCTACTGCCCAGTTTTGAAACTGTGTCAAGTCATTCAGACCTTCTTCACTTTCAGAGATAAGAATTCTATTTTCGTCATTTATGCCAGTATCTACAGCGAGAAACATTTGTCCATTCGGGAGAAGACGATACCTCTCTGGGATTTCGAAAGTACATCTTTATTTTGTATAGCTGGAGCATTTTGAGCCAACTGTCTCCAGCGACGAATATTCCTAAAAATTGTCGAAGCAGAAGGCATTTTCGCCATGGAAAATTCGTCATGGTTCGACAGAGTTGTACCAATAAGATTTCTGGTTGCCTCTTGTGAGGATATCATAGTATCTTTCAGATTTAAAAGTGACTCCTTTTCTTTGATTGTAGCAGCAGACGAACCATGATTATGATCATTAACTCGTTTCGTCACTTCATGGTTCTCAGCATGCATTCTTGCTCTACAGGATCGTATCACACATCTTCAGCAGGTTTTCGTTCCGGTGGCATTCTTCGCATGGTAGTGATAATGATGATTTTCATCAAGTATATCTCCACCTGAGTTGGAATTCAAGAAATGTATCTGTGGCATGGCTTCAGTTTCTAAAAAAAAAAGTAAAGAAAAGCAAAGTGGTTCTTCAGAAAAAAGTTAATTTATAAAAATATTTCAATATAATACATTAAAGAAAACAAATTAAACGGAGTCACCAGTAAAAAAAGTCAAGAAAAAGTCAAGTAATTAATGAAAATAATACATCATAATACACCAGTAAAGCAACAATAACAAATTTAGAGTAAGTCTAAGTCCAAAGGAAAACTGAGGTTGGACTGACGTGAATAACAACAGTCTCTTACGTTCTCCAGAGAAATCGGAAATTGTTTATAATTATTGCTCAGTAATTAGTAGTCCAGCAGATCAATGGCTTTATGCCTTAAATCTCATCTCTATCTGGTAACAACTCACTCTCATTTGCTAACAATCATTGCTTATAATTAGTAGTTCTGTAATTTGTAGTTTTGTAGTTCACTGGTTTTATGCTAACAATAATTGTGATTTAAATTCTACAGGTAGGCTACGTATGCCTGGGTACGCAAAAGTCCGGATACACAATTTGAGTTGATAGAACGCAATTATCAGTCACATCTTAATTGTCCTACCAATATATATATATATATATATATATATATATAAAATATATATATACGCAATATATATATATATATATGTATATATATATATATATATATATATATATATATATATATATATATATATATATATATATATATATATATATATATATATATATATATATATATATATATTATATAGTTTTTGCTCGTGAATGCAAAACTTAAAATGATTCCATAACTACTCTCAAAATCAGAAATGGTGTAAACAAATTTCGTTCATTCAGACGTCGTCGCTCATGTCAACATTAGATACGCTATAAATATTTATTTCCTTCTGAACAAAGACTAACAAGTTTATTTATTCTTTACAGTTAACCGTGTTAGATGGTAAACATCCCAACAAATATCATAGTTTTTGATTATCTCCTCTTAAATTAATTGTAGTGAAATGACACATTACAGCTGTCTTGGAATTGTTTCTATCTTTTATTAATGAGTTCTTCGTTTCTTGGAACTATTAATCATGGAATAGTTTAAAAGAACACTCAGAAATTTTAAGAGCAGTTCATATTTTCCCATTTGATGAGAATTTCTTCGTAACCATATCAAAGAGTATTTGTAAAAATTTCACCGCTTATTTCTTCATTTTTTATTTATGAAAATTCACGAAATACTGAAATGTTCAGGGAGGAGAAGAGTTTGTTACAGGTACATATGTCTGGATCGGGGAAAGACAATGACACCTTCGAGTCGCTTAGGCGAAGAAGAAAGTGATAAAAAAGAAAAGAAAACGTGAGGAAGAGAGGCAAAGAGTATACGGAACGGAAACAATTGGTTACCTAACAGACATCCAATTTCCGTGGGTGATCTGTTTGTCCAGCAGTGAATGTAAAGTGAACTACTTGATCAGAACTTGATCGATGGACCTCACTCATTGGGGCTTGAGAGACATTGCAACGATCATTTCCTCAGATAGAATGTCTTTTGTTTTTGTCTCTATACTTTTTTCTCCCCTCTTCTACATTTATCTTTCAGTGAGAAAATACCTCAGTTATTTTCAAAGATGCCATATGTTCATCACCGCTGTCTTCGATTTGTTGCGTTGATCTATTGCTGATTTCACTCAATAAATGGATGAATCCAAATCATAAAAGATTTATCTGATTTCATCAGTGTCTAGGTCCCATTAATATACTAGATCCCAGTTACTCCCTCCCAAAGATTCGCCGCAGCTAACGGATGCAGTGTTTTTCTTACACCCCTTTCGAGGGGAAAAATGTTTCCTTCGAATTTCCCGGATAGAGAGAGAGAGTTTTGGAAAGAACTTCCAAGACGACCGCGGATAACCAAGGAAAATATGTTGTCCGAATTGAGATCAAAATCGAGTTTGGAACGTCCGGTTTAGGTTTTCGGACGCTACCAACCCAATGCAATCTTTTCGAGCCTCAGATAGTACCTAATTAACTTAATTGCATGATGTCTGCCATTTTCACTGGAATTTGTTGTTTGTTTATACAGATACTAAAGATAGGTATAAATATACACAGTGAAACAGTGAGGCAATTTGTAAATACATACATACATAAATAATACATACATACATACATACATACATACATACATACATACATACATACACACACACACACACACACACACACACACACACACATATATATATATATATATATATATATATATATATATATATATATATATATATATATATATATATATATATATATATATATATTTTTGTGTGGATAAATGCATGTCTGTGTGTGTTAGTAGATAGAAAGATATACGATATATGCTTTCCATGTCTTACAGTACATGCTTTGTGAGTCCGTGGATGTGTTTATGTAAAAAAGGTTTACCGAATTTTCTGTAGCCTGATTTCTGTGATATAGTGATTTTTGTGACCTAAATCTTACTACTTGGGTATATTGCTGCATATATTGTTTATAGTTATCATCTATCATTCGTGACTCTTTCTACCCCTGGAAAACCTCGTTTTTTTCTTAGGTTTTACTAGAATAAGAGCCAGTGTAATATCTCTATCCACTATTCGTACTTAATATTATACACATTTTCTGTCTCAATACTGTAGGGTTGCACAACATGAAGTCATTATTTTATGAATGTGAACTGAATGAGATGCAGTTAACTACACATCCTAAATTTCTATCTATTTCAAAAAGGTATTAAAATATAAGATTATTTGTTTCAAGGAATTAAATATAATATTGAAAATGAAATTTTAAAATAGCTTTCTAATAAGCAAAGACTTTTCACTCCTCCAGGGTTTTAAAATGCTCACCCAATCGACCCAGCAAAAAAGATAAAAAAAAACGGCCATTGTTTGCATTTCTGTCTGCAAAATAAGTAGTTCCTCATTGGGAGGGTGGGTATTGGTCTCACCTAGCACTCTGCTGGTCCCGCGTTCGATTCTCCTACCGGCCAATGAAGAATTAGAGGAATTTATTTCTGGTGATAGAAATTCATTTCTCGTTATAATGTAGTTCATTCAACAAAAAAGGTCCTGGCCAATTGGTTCGTTAAAATAAATTTGATCCTTGTCTGGAAGCTGTTAATCAGCTCAGTGGTCTGGTAAATTCTTTTATTTGCAAACCAAGTGTCGGTAATTCTAAGTAATGTCAGCCTGGCTTGGCCATGAAGGTCCACCATACAATTTATCGGTACGTATGTAAGTCTTATTAGCGTCTTACAGGAATTATGCGGCAATAGTTATGATATGCGATGGGCTCTTAACATTGAAATGAGTAAAATAAAGTTAAATTTCGTTTATATTTTTAAAAGTATTACAAACCAGATAGATATGCTTTTGAAGTAACTCTTTTCACAGTTAACTTGAATGTATGAAACAGGCGACGAAAGGAAATAAATGGATACTCATAAAATATCGCAATGAAAACAAAGAGGAAAATGTTCTAAGGAAAACAGATAATTCTCTTTGGTAGGAATCATGTGAAGAAACAAAAAATTCGAAACTTTGTTTGCTTATTGCGTTGTCGTTATTTAAGATGCTTGTAGAAAAGATGAAATAAATAATTAATGTAATAGATCAGAATAGAAAATATAAATATTTGAAAATATTTACGAGTAAGTAAATCTCAATTGTTTCAATAATAAATAATTAGTAAGGAGAATAACGAAGATGATGAAAATAGTTGTGAATGATTAAAATGACCTGGAACATCATATTTCGACAATTTTTTCAACCAATATACAAGGCCACCGTGAATAACGAGTTTTTTTAACCATTCGAAACAAAGAGAAGCTGTCTGTATGCACGTAATATCAGACCCCAGTATATACAGATATTGAAATGTTTTTATTTCGCCCTTTGTCAAAAAGTCAACAGCAAAAGAACAAAAGATATTTTTGTTCTATTACTGTTGACTTTTTGACAAAGAAAAAATAAAAACATTTCAATAACTTTTTAATGCATCTGTCCTGATGAACGGATTAACATCTGACCCCAAAATAGTATGATGCAATCGCACTTTAATGCAACGACTTTATCGTATGACTTATTAGAAGGTCAACTGTTAAGCTGCAATGCTTTCCATCCATTACAATTCATCTTTTCTACTTGATCTCTTCCTTGATCGTAGCTCAGCTTCATTCTCTCTTGTTCCAATTTAAGCCATCATTTAAGGGCAATTCTGTTAGGCGAACCGAGTGAAAGTCTCACATTTTGACTTAGTGGACGTTCTCTGTTCACCATCCTTCTCCTTTCCTACAAAACCATTCTTAAATTACAATGGAGACATGTGAAATGTTGGCGATTAATTTTTCTTGAGGGGGTTAAAGTGAAGAACCATGGTGTTTCCATTTAAATCACTGACTCATTTTCCAGATGATGAATCTATATACTGTCCTGGATTATTAATTTCCGATATAAATTAATTGGGTCATCGTGGTTAGTTTAAAGTTTCCATTATGTCAGTATCTGTTTTTGTTGCCCTAAATAAACACATACACACATACATATATATATATATAGTATATATATATATATATATATATATATATATATATATATATATATATATATATATATATATATATATATAGATATATATATATATATATATATATATATATATATATATATATATATATATATATATATAATATATATATATATATATATATATATATATATATATATATATATATATATATATATATATATATATATATATAATATATATATATATATATATATATATATATATATATATATATATATATATATAAAATATATATATATATATATATATATATATATATATAAATATAAATATATATATATATATATATATATATATATATATATATATATATATATATATATATATATATATATATTATATAAATATATATATATATATATATATATATATTTTTATAAATATTACTGCTGTTCGCCCTCACAGAGATACTTTGATTGCAAATAATATCAACCAATTAAAATAACCGGGAAAGATGTTGTCAAATAGGCGTCTTCAGTTCAAAGTTTTAACGTCCGTTGAAAACGGGATAGGTAACATTTAGGCCATTTTTCCCCTATAGGAAATTCCCATATCAGCCATAAAAATAGGTGGTCCTAAGGTCCTTTTTCCTTTCTACCTGTCTCTCTTGGCGAATGTTTTAACAGAATGTAGACGCCTAGGGCATGGCTGCCTAAATAGGCCTGTTTTGACTTAGGCCGGTCAGGAACTTCAGAGAAAATAGCCGCCGAAAGAGACACCACGTCTGGAAGGTGGCCCTCTTCCCGCTTTTTCTATTATTTTATTAGTGAATGGTGAAAACTAAATAAAGAAACACGACACTGAAGGTCCCACGTCCGTTGTAAATGCGCTCCAACGCCGTCATTAAGGTAGAGTCTGTTCTTGTTCAAAACTTCGTCCATTCTTTTTATCTTTTTCTGTATTTCCAACTTTTTTCTTTGTTTTCCTTCAGCCACCACTTAAAGGTATATGTGTTTACGAAGTCTAGATTAAGCCAAATTATTATATTGTTAGCTTCAACCCCGTTATTCCAGTAAAATACCTAGGATTTAGGGTAAGCAAAATCAGGTTAAATCTCGATGCTTTTTTTATGCCTAAGCGTCCGAATGTTTGGAAGAAACCGTTTTGCGTTTATCTTTAGAAAAATCAAATTCATCTCAAATATTCTTTGTTAAGGTTAATAACCCTTAACTGGCGACCTTTGGCTAATTAACGACTGTCTTTGAGGTTAACTTTTGGCTTCAAGTGGCAGGTTACGTGTAATCTTGGTTTGCAGGGCCGTAAAAATTACGTAAATTGAATAATAAATGATCAACCAAGACCCTCACACGTAACATTGGCGACCTTTGCGTAGAATCTAAAGTACATTTTAGAGAAAGAATCTGGAGAAAAGGAAATTAAAATTACATTAATTCCAAAAAAAAAAGTCAGATATTGAATTCCATTTCATTCTTCCAAACAAAGAACGAGGCATAATAATAAGCAGTAAAGAGAATAGTTATAATAACAAGTGTAGTGAGAATTAGCTGTCGGTAGGAAGGGTGCGACTTGAGAGCATTTATAAGTTAAGAATAACAATTTGTGTCGGTTCGTGAGAAAGGTTCAAGTAAGAATTCAAAAAGCGGAGCCCATTTCATATACACAAAGTAATGTAGTAATCGCGTCGGCAATTCCGATCGTTATTGTTCATATAGCGGGAATCATTCAAAAACCGTGTCAGTGAAGTAGCAAACGAACTGAAATAGTAATTTTACAATAAAATGGTACGTTCAACAACGTAAATTTACGCAGGCAGGCCAGCATTGCTTCTTCATTCTTTGTTTAATGTCCAATTGAGAAGTACAATAACAAAAGACACAACGTTGTTAGGTAATTTCGTTTTCCATCCGTAATGTAAAAAACTATGCATGATTGGTATATTTAAATTAAAATCTGGATACCTGCATTTGTTTCGTTCGTTGTTTTGAATTTGGTGCTAAAAGAAAATACCCGCCGCGTGGTTGTTTTGAAATTGTTTGAACTGTTTGTGAGAGAACCGCCATTTTGGGTTTCCTTCCGACCGAGGTTGTTTTGAAATTTAGGCCTAACGGGACTTGGCCGCCATCTCAAAGACCTTGTTATTGTCATGCTGTTGTGACCAGACTCTGCTCCCTGCCACTCTTGGGTCATATATTTTTTTTTTTTTCGTAGTAGAACCCACCTCCTAATATCTTAGCTAGACAGCGATAGACAAAACCAAAAGATAATTTAGGCAGGGAAAGATAGGCCTTAGTTAGGATTAATAATAACAAGTTCTATACAAATACATGCTATAAAAATCATATAAAAAGAATTTAAAATTTTTACGATAAACTTTTGTGACGTCGGCTCCCAGGAAAATTAAGATAATAAAGTAATCCCTAAGGAAGCCAAGACGACGCATCTATATCATTTTATTAAGATCCATGCCATTGTGCATTTATAAAATCTTTGTTTACATGTTCTCAAGCAGCAAGAAATTAGCTGATTGAAAAATCTCTCTCTCTCTCTCTCTCTCTCTCTCTCTCATCATTCAAGTAAGCATTCTAACCTAAGTGTACGTGACCCTCTTCAAAGAAAGAAGTGACACTAGGCTAATTAATTCGAATACAATAAACCAAATAAAAGAAACACCTCTGTCCCACAATAGATGAGGACAAGTTAAGAGTAATTACAATACAGTGATAAACTGTCGGTCACGAGTGAGGCCTGCTATCCAGACCGAAGCAAACAGTAGTTTTCACCCTCTGAAAGAAGAAGGGGCCAGCACTGGGTACTGGGACCAGCCACTCACGAGGATCTTTAAAAAAAAAAAAAAAAAAAACCCAAATTCACTTTATTCCACAGTGCCAATAATTTGCAGCACTCATCACTTGAATAACTTACTTCTCTCTCTCTCTCTCTCTCTCTCTTACCTTCCCTTTCTCTCTCATTCGATTGTTGCACTCTGCAGGGGTGTAGAGTGCCTTTCCTCCCATATAGCCTAGTTGGACTCCAGTAGAGGGTCCCTAGGAACACATTGGCACCATAAGTGCCACCAAGCAAGAATCCAGAAAAATAAATAAAACAAAAACAAAAGGGAACACAGAAGAGAAAGTTCTTCTGGAACCTAACCTGCACCAGTGCCTAGGGATACTGAGTGCCACCAGTGTGACCTGTACACGGCACACCCAAACTACAGTGCCACCTTTTGAAAGGGTGCCACGTCATTGAAGAGACACTTCCTCGCTGCCCAAAGTACGCCCAGTCGACCCGGTTAGACGCCCTTCCCCACCAGAACCATGGCAGCAGAGCATTATAAAACTTTCCTGGGGCTGGGGACGGCGGCAGGTCTCACCGGCTCGGAACTTACCACCTGGGTTAAGGAGCAAGTGGACGACTTGGCCAAGCGGGGAGAAGGAAGAAAGACTCGAGCAGAGGAAGTATGAAGAAGAGCAAAGGTGTATGAAGCCGAGCAGAGGAGGAGAGAAGAAGGAGGGTATGAAGCCGAGCAAAGGCAATATGAAGAGGAAAGAGAAGAAAGAAGGAGACAGCATGAGTTAGCCTGCAAGGAAACTGAGTTAGCCCTAAAGAGAAGGAGCTCGAGCTGGAGAGAGCGAAAATGGAGAATGCCGAAGCTATGGCTAGCCATCAAGCCTCCAGTCCTACACCTGCTGCATCAAACGCTCCAATTTCGAGCATCAATTCCCTAGTCCCCAAGTGGACTGAGGACGAGCCAGAAGCATGGCTGGAGGAGATCGAGGCTCTTTTCGATAACTACAGCACCACGGAGACGGAGAGAGCCTTAATACTAGCCAAGCATATGGAGGGAAAAGCCAAGGCAGCGCTTCGCTCACTGGAGAAGAGCCAGAGAGGCAACATGGCGGAAGTTCGTAGAGTCATTACAAAGGCCTACGAGATAACCCCAGAAAAATGGAGACAACGGTTCCGAGGTCTTGCCAAGGAAGTCGGCTGGTCTTGGACGGAATGGGCATGTCACAAAACCCAGTCCGTGCACGCGCTGGTTCGACTCCTTGGCCTGCACGACGTTTGAGGATCTTTTCAATCGGACCATGCTAGAAGACCTTTTCCAATGTGTGCCAGGGCCCTTGCTGTATATCTTAACGATAAACAGCCCTCCACACTTATGGAAGCTTGTCGCATGGCTGATTCGTGAAACCTTCAATCAGTTGCATAGCACCTCTCAGAAGCGAATCATCCCTCCGGCCTACCTCTCGAACTCCACTCGCCCGAAGAATGGACTGCTAGCAAGACCCTGTGCAACTATTGCAAGAAGGGGGCCATGCTGAAGCTGAGTGCCGATACAAACTCGGCACTAATAAGCAGCCTAACCCTACCAGCCAGAACTCCGCTCCCGATTCATCTGCTCAGCCCTCTCCTCCAACAGTTACTGCAGGCCACCGAGCCCATCCAAAAGGCCCATGCAAATCCTGTGGGGCTGCTAGCCACTACAATGCTGGATCTCCGGCCTGTCCACATCATGTCCCCACCACCAAATTTGTCAACCTAATCAGCACTTCATTCGCTGCGGCCGGTCCGCACCGGATCCTTTACCCCGAGAGACTGGAAACCCAGTTCATCTCGGTGGCCCCTCTTCAGAGCACTAGCCTGCCAGTGACCCTTCCGGTCACAGTAGACACTGCGGCAGACATTAGCCTGATCACTAGGGCCCAAGTGCCAGCCGGTGCCATGGTTGAAGAAACCCAGTGGGAAATGAAGTGGATAGAGGGCCACACCATTACCGTTCCTACGGTCCAACTCCAGGTAATGACACCTTGGGGCACGATACCCCACCGCCTTGGCGTGGTAGGTGGAATTCGGCCCGGAGTGGTCTTCTTGTTGGGTCGGGATCTTCTCTGCGGAAGCCCGTTACCAACGCCACTCCGCAGCCAGCCGCGTTACCTCCTCCACGGAGGCCCCAGCTGTAAAACTCCCAATAATGACAAACCTCCACCTTCCGCCCACCAAAGTGGTCCGCGGAAGGGCGCAACCCAACCTATTTCAGGCCTAGCCCTCTCCAATCGCGAAGGGCTGGCCCACCAAGAGGTCCTCCCCCTCCGCGAAGAGAGATTCAGGAGGAGCAGTACCGCTGCAGGACGTGCAAGCGGGCAGACCACTCCACAAATTGGGAGGGCTGCCCAAACAAGCAACGCCCAGCGGACGCCCCGAACAAAACTCACCGAGAGGCTACGATCTCCTGCTGGGGCAGGAATCTCTGCCGCAGCCAAACCAAGTCGTCCGCGAGGTATTGCACCTCCGGACCCCTTGTCAGGCATGCCTGACCCTCAACTGCTGCCAGTGCCACTTGCAAGCACTGAGCAGTGCCAGACTCCGTCCGCCACGGACGTTGAGCTACCAATGGAAAAGGCCCCTATGCCAGGTCTAAATCATGAGGCGAATCCTCCTCCGGGAGATTTAGGATTCCCCATGCAGTTGATCATCGCGACTGGAGAGCCTCCAGCACCCGAAACTTCTTCTTTGCAAAAATCTGATTCCAGGGGATGAACCCTGGAGGATCGAAATGGTACCCCTCCTTGGAAGACCAGGAACTGGCATCCTCGGACGCAGAAGTCGAGATCGCTCTCGCTCCGGTTGTCGCAGCAGCCGGGTAGGAGTCCTCCGCAGCTTTTGCAGTTGCCCCTGACTTCGCGCCCGCTAGCCCTTCTGGCCTGTCCCCGGAGTCGGTGCTCTCATCACCTGCTAGGCCAGCTACTGATAGGCCTTGGAGGAAACCAAGAAGAAGAAGAAGAAGGGGCGGAAGAGAGCCCAGTAGTTGCCGAGCTATAAGCTCATCCTGGCACTAGTGCCCTCTCGGCACAGTGCCCTAACATCTAAGAGTGATCCTGGCGCCTTGCCCAGAGGAGGTAGCCAGTGTGATCTCTTCCTTTTATTTGTACATAGCCTAGGCTGCCTTAAAGTACGGTACATCAATTTAGTAACCTTGTTCCTTCCACTTACCACCGAGAGCCGCAGTAATCATGTAAGTAGCATAACTAATTTCAGTAATCTTAACTATTGTGAAATGAGCCACGATGCTCGTGACACGCATGGCCTAAGACCTCAGTGAGGCACCCATTTATCATATGAGGCAACCTTCATGAATTAACTAGTAAATTTTAAGTGTATTAAACATAAACCATGTTGTAATTTAGTTAGAACATTAACTCTTATGTTGGTGCTACGGTCGGGTTAGGATAGGTTAGGCTAGGGAATACCATAGAATGTACCACTAGGCTAGGTCTAAAACACATCATGATTGTAGGAGGTAGCCTATAATAACCGTGAGCACCTTCTAGTACTATTAGAATTAGGTAAGGTAGTGATTATAGCTCATTTCCTATCTAGGGTTAGGTAGTTCTGTAGCTAGGTAGGCTAACCAGGACTAATCTGCTCAGGGGAAGGAGAGTAACCTACTAGAGGCGAACAGCTTGCTTAGTATAGACCTTCACACCCGAAAAGGGAGTGAAGGCCCTCTTAAGGGGGGAGCTTTTATAAATATTATTGCTGTTCGCCCTCGTAACATTTGATTGTAAATAATATCAGCCTGACCTGAGACCGGGAAAAGATGTTGTCTATATAGGAGCGTCTTCAGTTCAAATTTAACGTCCGTTGATAGGCTGGAATAGGTAACATTTAGGGCCATTTTTTCCCCTATAGGGAAATGACCCCATATCAGCCTTAAAAATAGGTGGTCTAAGGTCCTTTTTTCCTTTCTACCTGTCTCTCTTGGCGAATGTTTTTAACAGAACGTAGACGCCTAGGCAGGGTTCTTCAAATTTTGCGACCCATTACTGGGTCAGTCCTCCAAACTGGGTCGCAGGCTCACAAAATAAATACATGAATAAAATAAAAATTATTATGTACATTCAGTAAGATAACTTGAATCCATACAATGTCTATCTTCATAGTGAATATCCGAGAAGACTAATCACAATGGTCAGAACTTCTATTTCCGTGAGAGAGAGAGAGAGAGAGAGAGAGAGAAGAGAGATTCTTGTTGAAACTGAGCGCATTGACTGGTACTTTTCTGTATTGAATGGATTTTTCTTTGTTTTCTGAGCCTTCAGCCACCACTTAGATTTGTTTACAGAAGTTACAGAACATGATTAGTTACATTATTTAAGTTTTAGGAGTGTGCAAAATCAGGTTAAGTCTCCTTTAGTTTGGAAAATGCGTTTAACAGTTCATGCAACCACACTCGTATCAAATGGATCGATTTGTTATTAGAAAGGGTGTCACAATATATATATATATATATATATATATATATATATATATTGCTAATCAGGCACCAAAACCTTCTTGTTCAGGTGAGAAAGACAAACAGGCAAACTCAATGACAGATTAAGCCTGTCTTTGATGTCTCGTACTGGTATGCTTCAAGTAGGCATCTTCGCGTGTAATGCCTTCTTCTGAGCCTTCTAAAATTAAGAAGAAGAAATTATCAGCCAAGGCAATATAGTGAAGAATTCTTGAAGTATGGATTTATTAAGTATGATAAAATAAACAAGAACCTTATACATGAAGTTCTTGCAAATGAAAATATATGGAGCCTTCAAAATTAAAGAGGCACTGTGAATCGAAACATGCTGAACTAGTTGGAAAATCAGTAGATTTTTTCCAAAAAAAAAAGAACAATTGAATTTATCAGTGAAAATCCTTGTTAAATCAACCACTCACAATGATAAATTGCAACTGGCTCATATCTAGTTACTTATCGAACAGGAAAGGAAAGTGAACTGTTGTTTATACTTATGGTGAAAACTTATCCTTCCAGCTACATTAGATATAGTAACTACAGTGTGTGATGAGAAATCACCAGAGAAGATTAACTGTGTCCCTGTCAGTAACACAACAGTATCTCGGAGGATTAGAGATGGAAGAATATTAGAAGATTTGGAATTTCAGTTGGTTTCACGCCTCCCGGCTGTCCGATATAGCTAATTGTGCAGCACCCTGGTTTATGTGAGATATCCATGGGAAGATTACTTCTTGAAGGACATATTATGCTCCTTGACCTTACCTACACACACACACACACACACACACACACACAACAGGGTCAGAGATCTTCAGAGTTTTGAATGACTGTGGAACTATGAAATATAAATTGAACTGGGCAAACTGCAAGGGCATCACTACAGATGGAGCAGCAAATATGACAGGAAAAAATAGTAGTGTCGTGAGCAAGATATCAGAGGCTGCAGGTAATTATGTAACTTGGAATCATTGTTTCATTCATAGTGAAGCTTTGGCTGCAAAAGGAATTCCTGCCAGCTTGAAAAATGTTCTAAATGAAGCTGTAAAACTTGTCAATCTTATCAAAGGAAGTTCATTGAGTAGCCGTTTGTTCGAACAACTTTGCTGTGAAATGGGAGCTGATCAGTCACACTTGTTGTACCACACTGAAGTTAGATGGCTATCCCGAGGAAGAGTCCTAAAGAGGATATATGAATTAAGGATGGAAATACATATATTCCTTCTTAAAAAGAAGTCTCCAATGGCAGAGCTATTTATCAGGGATGAATGGCTTGCACAGCTATCATATTTAGCAGACATTTTCTCAAAGCTCAATGAACTTAATCTAAAACTGTAAGGAAAAGAGAATGATATATTCAAACACACCGAGGAAGTACAGGCATTTAAGAAATCACTAAAGATTTGGCAAACAAAGGGTTAAAACAGACCAACCTGTTTACTACATGTTCCCCACATTTTTACAACATATTGAGGAAAACCATTAAAATCAAGAATGTAAGGAGAAAATGAAAAAGATATAGACCTACACCTTCAGTCTCTGTCAGCCAACTTTGAGCAGTATTTTCCAGAAGCAAAAAACTATCCATTTAAAAAAGAAAATATTGGGTAAAAGATCCGTTTGTATTTTGGAACCTAGATTCACTTGTGGAATTAAACTTAAGCCTAAAGGAAGAAGAGTTAGTTTTACAGGGCTAACTAGTACTAACTCATTAAGAATGAGGCGCAAGATATCAACATTGGCTTCTTTTTGGCTAAGCCTTTCCAAGGACTATCCCAACTTGAGTACAGATAGTGTCATTCTCTTTCTACCTTTTACAACCATGTATATGTGTGAGGCTGGTTTCTCAGTCTTAACCAAGTTAAAGTTAAAGGAAAGAAATCGCCTTGGTGCCACCATTGATATGCGTGTTGCCCTATCTTCCTGCAAGCCAAACTGGTCCAGGATAACAAAAACAAGCAAGCCCACCCTAGTCACTACATAGGGAAGCCTAATTGCAAATACGTGGAAATTATTCTGTTTGCATAC